>NC_056750.1:78264488-78351988 GCF_019279795.1 Protopterus annectens
GTCTGTTTACCTATATATATATATATATATATATATATATATATATATATATATATATATATATATATTTACACACACACACACACACACACACACACACACACACACACACACACACACACACACACACACATTCCAGTCTGAGTGCATGCAAGTGCTGCAAGTGCTGTTAAGTGTTTGGATGCCAGAGGATACCACAGCCTTCTGCTATGTGGTCATTTTTCTTTCGGCTGTCACCTTGGTAACACTTGCCACACTGCAGCTTTAAGAGACAGCTGAATAAACATTTTTTTCTTTCCATATTTTTCTCCACCTACTAGAATATCTGATTCAGCACATGCAAGGGTCTGCAGTATGACCAAGGACATGACACAATTAGATTTGTGACTGAAAAGGGCACGTTCTTGTTTTCACTGCTGTCAGGATAGTGGATGGTAACTCAGTTACAAGTAAAACCTCATTGCACACTAACTTAATTTAATTTGAATCCTCTGTCTCTTGACTTTTGCACCTCAACCTTATTAAATTATATCAACTCTGCAATCTGCAATCTGTGCAATCCCAGTAAAGACTGTCAGAAGGAAAACTTTGCTCAGATAGAGAATGAACAGAGCATCAAACTTTCAAACCTGAGTTATGTTTTCACTTTTTCCTTTGTGAAGAGGTTGATGTTGATGTATTTATCTTCTAATACTAACATTGCTTTTTTGTTTGTTTAACTATCTCCGTGTTTTCAGAATTACTTTTGAGTAATAGTCTCACTTTTAGTGCCTTAATTTACAAGTACAGATTTTAGCATTAATAAACAAAGATACATTCAGTGCCTGAAATGTTGAACAACAAAATGCCATGTAATGCTACAAGTAACACAGGTGGTAAAATGGACGAATATGTACAGCAACTTCTACTTAGAAAAGGGAAGAGCTTAAGTAATTTACAGAGAAACGACCTCCAGCACCAATGCCTAACTGTGGCACTGATCCACTTTGCTAGGCACTCCAGTGGTGACCAGCAGAAAGCAATACCTTGACCAGAGACATCACAGCCTAACATTTTTTTACTTCTCTGACAGGACTTATTGCAAACTTAAATTCACTGTAATTATATGCAAACTTAGTCAATGTATTTAAAATATATGTGCTTCTTTAAGTGCGAATACCAAATTAAACAGTTGTCAGTCTTGCTCTTGGACATCTTGCAAAAGTAGAAGCTGTATAAATTTTGGGCAGTATTCAAAAAGGATTGCTTACCCCGCAGTTACATTATGGTGGTCAGGTGTGATAGTTACCTCACAGGAAAGATGCAGAGGGATTGCAGTTATGTGTGGGCAGTGCTTCTGGGGTCCTAGGGTATATTCAAGCAGGAATGTCTAGACCAGAAGTCCCAAGATGCTAATGGCATTGTTTAGATTGCTGACACATTGTGGTTCAAAGTGTGGAATAACGACCCCCAATGTCTTGATGATATTGTATAGTTGCTGCAACATCAGCTTCAAATTTATTAAGGTGTTTTGTTATAAAATACTGACTACATCAGTGAGGAATAAAATAGCTAAAACAGAAACAAATAAAATAAGAGATAAAAAGCATAAAAAGTAGATAAAAATAATAAACGCTATAAAATAAATTGAGATTTACAAGATAGAGGTCAGTCATTTCACCCTGTCAAATATTAGATTTTATGTGACCAGTGGAAGTCAGCCCAAAAAGGACACTCCCAAAGCTACCAAGGTAATAAGTTCCTCAGGTGAGGTGCTTGAATGGCAAAACATTAAACACTAGATATCTCAAAGTGCAAATAGAGGACCACCATTAACTCCTGGGAAATGTGCATAAGGCCCATTTGGGACAGTATGGCACAACCAGCTCCTTCAGGTTAGAGAGACCCAGGACATAAATGGAGAAATATGCAAACTAAGAACCTGAACATTATTCTGCACTGAACTGGTAACCAATGTAAGCTGTGCAGAGTAGGTATAATATATGTTGGTAAAGAAATGTACCAGCAAGTGATCTACTAGCAGAAGTCTGAACTGATCAATCTCACTGTTAAGGAGTATCAGGTAGAGGGCATTACGGTAGTCCAGCCTTGAAGATCCAAGCCATAAATGACAACCGAGAAGTTCATTACAAGTAAAATATCACTTAATCCTTGAGATGCTTTTAAGATGGAAACAAGAGGATCATACCTAGGCAGCTACTTGGTCTTAAGTATGAGATTACTGTCCACGATTAGATCTAGACTAGGTACCTTGACAATAAACTCAAGCTTTTTGCCATCATAAATGAAGCATATTAGGAAGTGATGGGGCAGAAGAATCCTCGATATAAGGAACAGTCATGGCTTTGGTTTGGGAGGTGTAACGTTTCAACTGAAGACTAAGTCAAGAATGAATTGTTTCAAAGTGTTCAGCAAGGGAACACACACTTGCCATGTCATATTTATTTATTTATTTCCATTTGTTTACTGAGAAAGTCTGGCTAGGTCATAAATAACTCTTTTTCAGCAGAGGCCTGGGAGAAAAGCTCCATCAGTCTTGCATGCCTTAAGTAACAAAGTTAATTTACCAAGATTTGCTTATAATGCATTAAACAAAAAAAAAACAAAAAACAATAAGAGGATACCCAATAATCACACTCCAACAGAAGAGACAACCAGAAAGACAACAGTAATTTTGTTACATAAGTAGATAGTTGTACCTATACATAAAAATGTGGACAAAACAGGTTTGCAATAGCTAGCAACCCTTGTTGAATGAGAGATGAATGTGGAAAAAAATCAAATTAAAAATTAGCGAGAGAAAGATGGAGTTAGATGGAAAATATGTTTTATGCTTATAAGAATAAGATCCTGAGAGTATTTATGTTTAGGTAGCATTAAAAGATAGCAGATGTTTAAAAGAGAGAGACAGTGAAAGAGAGAGATGTGAGGGTAGATTTTGGGAAGGGATACTCTTGGTGCCTCTGATGAATAGATAGCATGGCTAGATGTTTGAAGAGTAAAGATAACGTGGATAGTGACAGGTAGCTGCAAGGTGGAAACACTTTCATCTCTGGAAGGTCAGCAGTAGCAGGCAAACAGATATGGTTTTAATTGACCTTTACATAGTTGAGGGTTAATGGATTCACAGATTGTTAATGGGTGAGAATTCAACATTTTGGTGATTCTACAAGAGTAAAGGCTTTGCCATGAGAGCTGATGCTGACAATATGGTGAATACAGATTTTTCTGAGGATCTTAAGGTTCTGATTGAAGAATACCAGGTCAAGGGAGACTTCTGAATGCAGGCCATGTATCAGAGTAGTGAAGAATTTTGTGAACTTGTTTCATGTGGATTCAGGTGAGGAAACTGGGGAACTCAAAGCCAGTGAAGCTGTTTAATTGAGTTACAACGGTAAGTTTACCAGGATAGTTTGGCAGGGACATTTACGATGTCTTTGAGCAGAGGCCCAGGGAGAAGAGCTCTAAGGGACTATTAAAAAGGCAATAATGATGTTTAGACTTACAATATAAATAAAGTATAGAAGTTAATCAATAAGGATGTTTAGTCTGACGATGCAAATAAAGGATAACTGTGAAAGGGGAACATATGTTAACAAAAAAGTTTAAGAGCATCATTACACTACAGAGTAAATTGAAAAGATGAATGCAGAGTTTACTATCTTAGTTTATAGTAATTCTTCATAATTACTAACTAAATAGTAAGAGTGTTTAAAAAACAGATGAAAGAACGGTGAGGGAGAATTAGAATGGAGTTAGTCAGGTATTAGATTGAAAAGAGAGATTATATTTATAGAAGACATGGTATGAATAGCCAGAAGGAGAGCAGAAAATTATGAAAGATAGAACCAAAAAGAAATACTTCAGTTGGAATGATTAAGTGGAATCATCTTTTGGATAGAGTTAGTTCAGTTAAATTAAGGGGATAGTTATAGAAAGGTGTTATTTGATATAACTTTAACCTGGAGAGATATAATGGGATTAGAACACAGCAAGATGTTATTTGATATGACTTTAACCTGGAGAGATACCACAGGATTAGAACCTGAAGTTTAGTAGATCATTTTTTAGTTTATCCTTGAAGCAGTTGGTGAAGGATAAAAGACATACAGTAGTGGGAATAGAATGCCGTGGCTTTGAGGCATAAGTGGAACATTGGGAATCCCCAAGGGAGTTAAGTCCTTTTGTGACAAGATGTTAGTTTGTGTCTGTAGATCAAAGAAATCTCACAGAACACTACTGTATTAGAGAGTTACTGGGAGGGCATTTATTGGGAAAGAAGATGTTATGAGCCAATTTTAATTGTGTATAATTTAAGTAGTTTGAGAAGTCAAGGCTGTTTAGATGTTTGAGGGGTAGCAGTTTTGAATGCAGAGGGACATCCTAGTACCAAATTCTGCAATTTTGTTGTAGCATTGTTCTAATTTATGTATTGATGTTATGTTAATGTTTTTAAGGATGGGAGAGGCATATTATAAACTTGAGAGGAGATAGGATGAAGAAGTATTTTTTGAGACTGTACATTTAGGAGGTTTGAAGCTGTGTAAAGCAGATTGAGTTTTTGATTGTTTCTTTACTACAGTTAGGATATGTGTGTACAACTTGAGCTGATCATCTATGGAAACACTTAGTTTTAGACAGTGCAGACTTTTAAAATTTTGGACTGAAGAGTCTGTTTGACATTTTTTGTCATTTTGCACCAACGCTTGTGGGACTGCCTTAATTGGGCTCTGTACAACGGGGAACACAGTGTTTACAAGTTTGTTTTTTCTCCGTTTTCCATTGTGTGTTTTTTACCAGAATTTTAAAATGTTTTTGAATTTCTTTTTGAACAGTTGTACTTCTGTCTAGGATAAGCATATTATTTTCATATATTAAACTCAGAAAAAAGTGAAAATAAATGGCAGAATAAACCATGAGATGGGGAACCATAAAACTTCTACTTTAATAAAACAGAAAATACGTGTTGGAGCAAGTACACTTGGTAAGCACTTTCACAATTAGCTTCATCAGACTCTAAAAACCCCATCCAACATCACCTGAATTTAAATTACACACAACACCAGAGTAACCAATGAAAAGTGAAAACATCATAGAACAGACAACTATATATATATATATATATATATATATATATATATATATATATATATATATATAGGTTCATAGGTTCATAGGTGTGTACTAGGCTAATGGGCCTGGAGCCTTTACAAGCCTAGCCCATAGGATTACCCTGGCATTGTGCCACCTGACCTTAGTTCCCAGTACCTCTGTCAAGTAAAGTCACTGGAGTGATCCCCGGGGTGAATTTTCTATTTCCCATCCACTTATCAAGATTTCTCTTAATGAGGGCCAGTGAGGCGCTCCGCTTCACATGTATGGAAAGTCTATTCAATAGCATGGGCAGTCTCTGGGTTATAAACCTGTCCCTCCAGCTTCTTCTGTTGATTGTGGTAATGGGGTTAAGGTCTCTGGAGTGTGTAGTGTGGAGGGATTGGGATTTCTTTAGATGCAGCATTTCTAACAGATCTGGGTCAGACATGGCTTTGTAAGTCAAGCAGAGATCGCCTCTAAGTAGCTGATATGAGACAGAGAATAGTTGGAGTATTTTGAGTCTGTTCATATAGGACAAGTGGTTAAGGCCTAAGATCCTCTTTGTGAGGTATTTTTGAGGTCTCTCTAGTTGTTGTAGGTGTTTAGTGAGGTACATGCCAAATGGGGCATTGTACTTGATTACTGGCCTAATGAGGGAAGAGTAGAGGGAGACAATGACCTCTTTCTTCCCGGATGAAAAACTCTTAGTAATGAGATGTGCCACATAGAAGTAGATTGTCAGGCACCCAATATTCCTGCTGCACAGGTTAAAACAGCACTGTCCAAGGCCAAGAATACTTCTTCTATGGGACCTGACAATATCTCTAGCTCTGTTCTACATGAACTACATGAACTGGCACCTCGCCTGTGTGCCCTGTTTAGTCACAGCCTCACCTCAGGCTTTATCTCTACCAAATGACGCACTGCTACAATCATCCCTCTCCACAAAGTAAGAGCGACTACAGACCCTGGGAACTATCGTCCCATTAGCCTGACAAGTCTGATATGCAAAGCTATGGAATGCATTACCATGGACCTAATAAACAAAGATATAGGGAACCTCCAAACTCTAGATCCCACACAGTTTGGTTTTGTGAAAGGTAGATCATGCCTGCTGAACCCGGTTGACTTCTTTGAGTGAGTCACCAGAGTTGTGGATGAAGGCAAGGTTGTTCATACAGCCTACCTTGATCTGGCCAAGGCCTTTAATACCATCCCCACTCAGGAATCATAGAAAAGCTCACTAAGCTGGGCATCAACCCCAATATCACTAGATGGGTTGCAAACTGGCTCACAGAACCCACAGTGTGAAAGTAGCTGACTCCAAGTCAGACTGCTGACCAGTCACGAGTGGAGTCCCACAGGGTTTGGTCATGGGTCTTCTCCTATTTGGTATCTACTTCTCTGAAGTTCAGGCCAACATGAATGGACTCTGGCTGAGAATGTTTGCAGATGATTGCAAGTTGGGAGCCATAATTAACTCCCCAAGTGATGTTGACATCCTATAGAAAGGCCTCACTGAGACCAATAACTGGTGTCAGAACCATGGCCTTAAGCTCAATGCCAAAAAATGTGTCATCATCCCCTTTGGGAAGAACTCGGTTCCCATGAATTACCACATCGATGGTAGTCCACTGAACACAGAAGGCGTCATAAGACAGTATGACAATAAAGTCCTTAAAAGCAAAATGCTAAATGTGAAAATTCAGAAATAAAATACAGCAATAAAACACATGCTAATATATTAAAAAAATAAGATATAAAATGCATATTACTGACTCTTTAAACCTCTTCCTCTTAAAATGGGTTTTAGAGGTGCTTTTTCATTTAATCCTTTGCCCTGATCAGCTCTCAACCTGATAATCCACCTAGTCTCTATGCTTTCTGTTATATTCCTGATATCACCCTCATGCAAACTAGGTTTTACAATATCAACGGCTAAAAATGTAAATGTATGTAGATTATCCATTTGCAGAACATGTTTAGAAAGTGCCTTATTATTAGACTGTATTCAAATGTTATAAAGGTGTTCCCTTATCCTGTCTTTTAACATTCTATCAGTTTTACCTACATAGAATGACTCACATAATATGCAATAAGCCAGATAAACTGCATGTTGAGTAGAGCAATTAGCATCCATTTTAAAAGCATATTTATGTTTTGGATCAGGGTGTATAAAAGAACCACTACTATCAATATAACTTCAGAAATTACATTTCTCACAAGGAGGTGTGACATTATTAGTATCATATTTATTATTTATATGTTCCCTTGGGTAGCAAAACATTCTTTTCAAATTCTTCTTATTTTTGTATATAAAATGTGGGCTATCCCCTGCTATCTCCCTTAACATTTGGTCAGCTGTCAAAATATCCCTATGTTTCTTTATAATTTCCATAATAATTCTACCATCATTAGTATAATCTACAGAAATGCTGAGCTTTCTCATTCGACCAGTATTAGAACTTCTGGTCTCATGAGATCCATTAAGATCAGAGAAATAGGGTTGTGCTATACTATTTTTTAGCATCAGTACTTCATTTAGTATATTATCTACCTCTACTTTATTGTACCCTCTTGTTACTAACCTATGTTGGTCAGACAGCTCTGATAGAAACCCTTCCTCTGATGCATTGTCAGGATGTTCTTAAATCTTGTCCCTTTATTTTATTCTGAAAATGTCATTGTGCCAATAGCTACACCGATGTGGTTATGGAATCATGGGAAGAAGAATATATGTTCAAGATGGATTGGTTTGCATGATTTGTCCCTTTTTATCGTCATTTTATAGATGATTTATTTTTTTATATGGACAGGTGGTAAGGAGGATTTGCATTCCTTTCATGATTGGCCGAACATGGCAATAACATTTTTGAAATTTTCTATGACATTTTCTGGATACTAAATTGAATACTTAGATGTTCTTGTATATAGATTAGATAATGGCTCTGTAAATACAGGTGTATTTAGAAAGACTTGTTATAAGAAAACATTTCTACATAGGTGTACCATGCACCCTTCTTATGTGTTTAGGAATATAATAAAGGGATATGGTTTAAGAGTGTCAAGACTTAAAGTATCACAGGAAGGGTTTCTATCATTGGTGTTTCCTTGTGTTTGCATATATTATTAGCTCTGTTCTAGGAAAATGATTAATTTATTAATGAATAACAAAACCAAGCATGGTGTGAGTATAAATCCTTGTTGTAACCCTGCTTTGACCTGTATCTGATGAGAATTACCCTAGGACTACTTGAAGTGTTTGTTCTCTCAACCAGTGTGAAATCCACTTATGAAGGTGTGATGATAGGAGGTAATGTCAGTTATGCCAGGAGAAGTGGATGTGTAACATATGCCAGCACAGCTAGATGGAATTTTCTGAAGAACTGTATGTCATTTGTATCTCAAACTGATTTGTACAGGTGCTTGTGTTGAAAAAATTATTTATAAAGTTGCTTGTGTTAAAATGTATCAACAGTGTGCCCTGCTGGAAAGAAAATACATGCATATGTATTACTGAACTGAATTAAATGTATATGTTTTGACAGAGGATACTAGAAGAGGGTAATCTCAAACTTCAAAAATAGTAAGAAAATTTAATTACTTTATGGGTTAAGCCATAAAGATGTTATACAACAGTTCTGAATAGAGCCAGAGACACAATGTATGTGCTAGAGAATAGTTTGTAGCTATGTAGGAAGAGTAAAAGTATTAAAATGGTTTAATGACTTCCAGCAGCTGTAGCAGATTTGAGCAAAGCTTTATATGTGTGTGTATGGTAACACATAGCTGCTAAATCCTGACAGCTTCTAGTGACGGGGGATTGTGTGGGAAACAGAGTCAGATGACCAGATATATGTGATGTCATTCTGTAACCAAGAAATAATATTTAGATATTAGTAGGAGAATGCTCTCTGTATTCTGTATTCTGTCTTGGATCTGACAGAAAGGATCACTCACCCACATTCATATTGCCTTGCTCTATTCAGTAAGTAGGAACAGTAATTTTCTAGATTAGTCAAGAAAATATAGTAAGAATAGTTAAGTATTGTTTTTCTGTAACTGTGTGAATCTTTCCAGCAGTATTATTTTCAATAATTCCTGTTTCTGAAACTCTGGTGTTTACTGTAAATAGATATTCAGTATTTTCATGTGCTTTTATTATTTATTATTAAGTATATTTAAACTTCTCACTGTGTCTGGTCCTTTTAGAAGAATATTTAAATTTTGAGAGTATTTGCATATATTTATTTTGTGATAACTCTGGCCACTCCTGAAAACCTTGCTGTTTGGCTAATATTACCATTTGTATTATTATTAAATTTCACTCAGTATAATTAGATATCCTTTTAGGAGACTTATAGTAACTGACCGGTGGCTGTGAATCTACCTTATAATCTGGGCAAAGTTGATAGAATGGGTAATCTATGCCAGCCTTTCCCTGGTGTGTGTGTGAAACTGAAATATCTCAGAATGTGTGTGTCAGCTACTTGGAGCAGGGACATGAAGCACTGCTTTCACAGAAAGGGTTCTGGAGCACTTGGCTTTGACACTCAGCTGAGGACTTAACCTTACAGCTATACCAGTGGGGAGTCTGATTGGGGACCTGAAGGGAGACAGATAGAGAAACCCAGACCTGAGGTGAAATGTGTTTCTTGTGTGCTCTTAAGGGAAAGTGTGCTTGATGCAGAGAGATGTGCATCTGAAATACTGAGTGCATCTATTTGTATTTCAAGTCCCTCTCCAGTGTCAGTGGTGAGGATTCAGGCTCTTTGATTACTGGCCCAGAGTGGGGATGTCACTGAAGACCTTCAATATATCTGATTTGTTCCAAGTTTACTTACTACTAGAACACGGTTAGCAGATTTAAATTTAAATACTCTGCTTATGCACATACAGATGGCACCCATGAGTAAGATCTTCTCCATTTTAGTTGGTATTGTGTCTGTAACACTTTAAATGGCTGTTCAAATGTTACAACCATTCTAAAGAGCCATGCCAAACTTGTACAAATAAAGCATATCTGTCGACATACTCAGTGATTCAGTTATATGTTAACCTCTCGAGTAGCTTGGTGAAAGGGTAGAAGCTGGGCATGGGACAGCAGCTATCAGGTGAGGTAGGGGTTTCAAACAGTACAGATTACAGAATGTTTAAATGTAGGAGGTACACACCCTATTGTTAATATGTGATTAAATAAATATACAAGAAGCCTGGCTGTTGTTTTACTTGCCATGTTAAAAAAGGCAGGGAGACAGAAGTACAAGAACAGTCTGGGGTTTATACAGATGTTTCCAGGTGGTAATAAAGGATAACATCTCTAAGGCCAGCCCTGTTAGCATAGACAGATAAAGTCCTGACTATGACCCAGATGACCAGAGCTTGATTATTGGCTGCGATGTATGCTTGAGCTTGTATGGAGAGGAAAGGACTGATGAAGAAATGCTTGCTGACCATTCTGTGGGGGTGTGGGAGTTGTAATGATATGCTGGGCTGATTCTGCAGCTCAGTTTGAGAGGTGAGATAGCAGCAGCAGCAGTTGGGCTGAACAAGTGGGCAAGTGTGTGTGGTGCATTGTTGTTCTAAGACCCATGGAAAACTATGTCGAAGACCATGCATCATGGTCTACCCTGCCTAAGGGAGAATGCTGACATGTCTTAAGGAGGGTAGAATTAAAACTAATATAACTAGCTACACCTTGTTAACCAACTATGCTTGCTATCTGGTCCCTCACCTCCCACACATCTCATTTCACCAACTAGTTCCAATGGATGGTGACTTTGAATGGTGGGGTGGGGGGTGGGGTTAATTAATGGGTTCCTATTGAAGTGTCAACAGCTTAGGTTGTTGTATGCTTAATCATCAACACCTAAGCATCGAAAGCTTACAATAGCAAACAGCCACATCATCGAATTCTTTCCTCGAGAAAGAATTTGTGTGGCCGTTATTGGGGGTTTGCCCTTTCCCTAATGGAGAACGATCTCGGACTTGGTATATTTAGTTAGGGGGGTGTGGGGGACAAAGTCCCCCACTATGTTTGGATGTGTTTGTTTATTTTGTTTACTGATGGCCACCTGAATTCTTTCCCGAGGAAAGAATTCAATGATGTGGCCGTTCGCTATTGTTAGCTTTCGACACTTAGGTGTCGATGTTTTAGGATTTGACAACCTAAGCTGTCAATGTTATGATATAGACGCTAATTAATGAGGTATGTTACACAGATTTTGATGGGATGTAGGGGATTACTGGGGGGTGCTGCAATGCATGGGCTAATCCCAACCATATGAAATATGAGTAGAACTGAAAAAAAAACTCTCCTCAAAGTGGAGATGGGGTGTAGTATGTGGGAGTAGCTCCCTGACTATTAAATTCTCATTGCAATGTGATAGGATCAGGACTTGTAACCTGAGAGTTGATGATGCAATGTGGGCTTTGATTCATTATGCCAGTCTAGCAGTTGGTGCAGGGGGTTAAGGCTGTGAGCTGTAGTCCCTGTGGTACAGGGTTTGATGCCCTCAGCTTTCATTTGCCTCATGTGTAATCGTGAGCAACTTACTTAACCAGACGTTGTTCCTGAAAAGGGACTGCAGGCCCAGTGGGCCTACCTGGTCAAGAAATGGGCATTATTGAAAAAAGGTCAGATCTGCATTTTTGCTGTGGTTATCACTGGCCTTTGACATTTCGCCAATCAGATCATTAGTGATACTCCAATATTCATTATCCCCTGGAGAGCACTCTGCTTTGGCTTGTAAGCAGCCCCCCCCCCCCACACACACATACACACTCATCTTCCATTTTCTCTCTTATTCCCTTCTGTTAGCAAATAGTATCCATAACTGATAAATACTGTGTGTTTGCTAATTTAAACTGAGACCACAGTAGCCTACTGATACAAGGTTATCCTGTTTTTCCACCTGAGAAATGGTTAAGAAATGACTTACAGTTTCAGATCAGTCCTTGGTCAATTGTGATTGTTTCTTAAACACAAACTTGTCTTTGCTTTGGCTCATTAGCAGCAGTACAAAAGAACTGCCTGCTCACACCCTTGTTCTCCCCTCCCCCTTCCCTGTTTATTACCTTAAGCCAATCCCATTACCTGTGGCAGGCACCATTTTTAAAACTACAACCACCATTTGAGCAATTCATGCTCGGCTCTGCCATATAACTTATTAAAACTGCCTGAACTGGGGCACAGCTAACTGATAGTTTGTGGAAATACAGGGTACCTACCTGAGTCTCCACATTCACTATCATATGTTCATTTATCAGTTTACTCTGTTACCTGATTGTTTTCCAGCCCCCTCATAACAGCAACTAACAGGGTCTCTACCCGCTTCACTCCTCACCCTGCCCTCTATTCCCTCCCGCCCCCAGTGGTCCTACCTTTATTACACTCACAAACCCCTCCCATCATTCCAATAGCCAACCACGGCACTGAACCCAACACTACCTCCTCCATCTTCCCACTACTATCACTCCTCCTCAGCTAACATGTACAAGCATACCTTACCTATGCTCACTGCATGCACTCTTCTTGCATATCCTACATCCTACCAAACTCCATCATTCCCCCACTCAACCACTTCCACTGTACTACTACTCACATCACCACTTATGTCTCACTCTCACTCAGCTTCCCTCCCACCAACTCAAGAACCATCCCTATGTACCCCTGTATATTCTAGCAACTATATTGCTCAAACATAAAGCATCCCTACATCTTAACATAGTAACCCTCCCACCATACCTATTACCCACAGAGCAATATCATAAAGTTTCCCTAATAAACAAACACATTCAAAAACTGAGAAAACTAATAACCTCATGCATATCAAAACTAGCTCTAAGTGGAGACATCCACCTCAACCCTGGCCCTACCATCTCCAACCCCAATCCTCATAATCAGACTAGAAACCACAACTTCTCCCATATGACAGCTAATAGAAAGCCAAGTGACTTCCTTCTGCTAAGCCTAAATATTAGACGTATATCCAACAAAGTCCATGAACTCCATGCTAACATAGACTTGTACTCCCCAGATATAGTCATCTTGACAGAAACCTGGCTAAAACCTCCCATTAACAGTGAGCAAATCCTCCCTACCGGTTACTGCATACTAAGAGTAGACTGGCTAAACAAGAAAGGAGGCGGTGTAGCTATAATATTTAAACAACATCTAAACATCCAGATCTTAAAATCATCAGCTCCACAAATAGGCAATGAAGAAATAATATATACCAATCTCAAAATAAATCAAAACAAAACCATCAACATAACTGGATGCTACTTCCCACCTGGCCAAAACATCCCTCCACTAGAAAACCTCCTCAGCTGGTCTACCCACCATCTCCCCGAAGAAATTATAATTTTAGGTGATTTCAATATTGACTGGCAATCCTGTTCTGGCAACCATCCAACCCATCACGTAAACCTTCATGGCTTCACCCAACTAGTCCAGTCGCCAACCAGGATAAATAAAAACTCCAGCAAGCACAATACCCTCGATTGGATACTAGTCAGTAAGAGCCCCCAGTCATATATAACAGGCTGATTATCAGATAGCTTCAGTGATCACTCCCCAACATTCCTACTCATAAAATACCCATACAAAGCTAAACTTGTCATCTACCGTCAAATACGTAAAAAGCTAAACTTAAACCCACTCACATTCATCTCATCCCTCAAAGAATGTAACTGGCATCCTCTAAAGTACCTCAGTCTTGATGACGCAGTTGAATTTTTTAATACCACCTTCCTGAGCATCCTTAATTACCATGCCCCCATAAGACTTTCCAGAACCAAAGCACAACCCTCCCCATGGCTCCAGAAAACCACTAAGTCAGAAATGAAAAACAGGGATAAAGCCTGGGAGCACTGGTGCAAAACCAAAACCCCCTCACCTAGACAGAAATTCCTAGAACTACGCAATAGAGTCAAAAAGCTAATAAAACAGGACAAATTCCAATACTACCAGTCTGCCCTAGACTCCTCCCAACACAGCCCCAAACAATTCTGGTTCTCCATAAACTCCATCCTCCACCCACGTAAAGTCAGTACCCCTCCTCCTAACATCCCTCACTCCTCTGAAAATATTGCTACCTCATTCAACACACACTTCACACAAACCATACTATCACTAGCTAAACACAACCCCCCTCCCCTCCAACCCACACTTTCAACTAGTAATCTCCCCACTGCCTTCACTTTTTCTCCTGTACCTACCTCAACACAAAAACACTCTTAACTAAACTTAAGCCCACCAAATTAGCAGCAGACAACCTCCCAAGTGAATACCTACAAATCGCAGCTGATGCTCTGGCCTACCCAGTATCCATCTTGATTAACCGATCTCTGTCAGAAAGTTTCGTTCCCACACTGTGGAAAGTATCGCATATAATTCCCCTCCACAAAGGCTGCCCCTCCACAGAACTAACCAATTACCGCCCCATAGCTATTCTCTCTCAACTTTCCAAAATACTAGAGAGATGCATTCACTCTCAGGTCTCAGACTACCTCCTTACTAACAACCTCCTTTCCAATACTCAGCATGGTTTCTGACCAAACCATGGCACCACCACTGCCTTACTCTCCTTTACTAACACTATCCTTCAGCATAAAAGCAATGGCTATCTCTCCTCTGCTACTTTCCTAGACCTATCTAAAGCATTTGACATGGTCCCACACAAACAACTCATCTCTGTCCACAATAACCTATCTTTCTCTCAATCAGTCACCAACTGGTTTCAGAGTTACCTGTCTGACCGCCAACAATTCGTTGTATGGCAGAATGACATATCTCCCCAACTACCTGTCTCTATAGGGGCTCCCCAAGGATGCAGGACCCCTACTCTTCTCTGTTTTCACCAATAATCTAGCCTCTGCCACCAAACATGGCACACTCATACAATACGCAGATGACTCAGTCATCATCTGCTCAGCCCTGCCCCTACCCAAACTTCAAAAAAGTCACACAGGAAGCCTTTTCCTCTGTTGAAACTTGGTTATCTGATGCCCAATTAATACTCAACCCAAACAAAACTAAACTACGCATCTTCCAACCCACCAAACATACTCAAAACAACTCTCACTTTAACATCATAGCAAAAGACAGCACCACTATACACCCAACAGAACACACCAAATTGCTTGGAGTGTAAATAGACAATAAACTAAAATTTGACATTCACATATCCATCACCATAAAAAAAGTCCACAAAAAACTAGGAGCATTATACAGAAATAAGCAACTTCTCACCAAAGCAGCAAAGATTTCAGTAGCAAATTCCCACCTTATCTCCACCCTACTTTATGCCTCTCCAATATATACCAACCTAAGGCAATGTGATCTAAACAAGCTAGAGACCTACTACAACAAAATTGCCAAATTCGCCACAGGGGCATCCTACCATAGTCACCACTGTCTCTCACTTGCTTAAGTGGGCTGGCTTGCACTCTCTCACCTCCTTCAATGGTATCAACTCTCACTCGCCCACAAACTAGTAAACCATCCACTAAATGTCCCATCCCTCCAGAATCTACTCCAACCCTATCGCACCACCAGACCACTAAGATCCAGCAACAAAAATCACTTGCAGATCACTAAAGCCAAAAACTCTGCTGAAGAAGCACTATTCTCTTGCGCCATAGCCAAATTATGGAACTCCCTCCCACCCACAATTACCTCCATATCATCATGCACCCACTTCAAAACTTTACTAAAAGTGCACCTAAAAACATGCTGGCTATGCCCTTGCAACTCCCCCTCTAATATCACACACCCCACCCACCCACTACCTTTCTTTCCACCCCACTAACTACCTTGATTATAGCAAGCTCGGATGCTCATAAACCTACTACTTATTATACAGCAGGAACTTCTTATTGTAACATTTGTTAATGTCTGTTATGTACTTCACAGATAAAGATTCTAGTTGTCTACTGATGTACTATGTTCTTCATCTGTAACTATGTTTGAAATTAATTACTATGTTAATCAAATTGTTAATTGCTATGTAAATCCAATGTAACTACTGTCTGTATATTTAAAATGTGGAGCTTTTCTCCCCGGGCCTCCACTGAAAATAGACCTATGTCCAGTGGGACACTCCCGGTCAACAAATGTAAATAAATAAAATAAATAGTTTATGGTGGCTACACAGTGCTGTTTGTTTGTTTTCTCATATGCATAGCTCTGACCACATTAATGAGAAGTTTGTACTGCTTTTTTAGGGTTTGGCACCTTTGACAGATCATGAGAATCATTCATCAAGCATGATCCCCTTAAACTGGGATTTAGGGGAGGAATTTGTCCAAGAACATTTATTTTTTCTTAGCCTTCTTAGCATGTATAGCTGACAGAAGATTCCAGAATTTCTCAAACAGAGCTCTGCCATTTGCTTCACAATACAACAAAGCCCAGTCAATATTATCAACTTCTTATAATGTGTCATGACCTTTCAGTGACACCCTGAGACTTAATATATACTTTTTATACACTGTTGTCTAGGTAAGCCCTGCTAGGCAAAGACCATTTTCACAGGAGACATGGGGTAAAACAAGTAAAATATGTCATAAAGAGGGCAACAAAATGCTTAAAATTATTAAAATATTCACTTAGTAATAGGCACGAGAAATGAGAAATCATAGACCGTTCCCAACAAGATAATACTGTGCTATTTTACACACTGAATAAACTACTACTACATGTAAAACTACTCTGTAAAAGCCTAACTTAACAGAAATGGCCCCGATGAAATTGATCTGTCACAATGCTGACATTGAAATCACTGGCAAAAAATATACAAAACACAACATTTTGACAACATCTCTGTTATAGCAAGACAGAGAGTATGTCCTTCCCCAGTGTGCTGCCACAGAGTTGGTATATATAAGTAGCAGGGGGTGTAGGGGAACACAGCCTCCCACTCACATAGGAGGTGCAGGGGGGCATCTTTCAACCTGTGAAAACATGGTTATGCATTTGCATGCTAATTTTGGAGAATTCTCTGGTTTGGAGATGTTTTAAGGTCAATGTTTTGAATATCAACATTGTGATCGATCAATTTCATTATACCGACCAAAAATATATAATTAAATAGGTAACAAACAGAAGTTGTTAGCCAAAATAAGGTGCTACTGGAAAGGTGTTAATCAAAATATTTTTTAACAGAAATGTGTAATATGTTGGAGTTATATGGGAAAAGTCAAAGAAAAATAATTTTAAGTGAAATGAGTTATAAGCTGAGATGCATAACTCTGTGGGAAATGGTAGAGGACTGCTAGAAACATAACTCTTTTTGAAAGATGAAAGTAAAACAGAAATTCAAGTAAAAAGGGTTATTCTTTGAGACATAAGTGGCAGGATGGTGGGATGCTAAGCTTTGATTTTCCTATATTCTTGAAAATGAATAAAACGAAATGATTTGTGATTGTCCTTAAATGCAGTGTCAGTGAATGCCATTCACTTGTGAGATAAGCAGGGGGTGCTCTTTCTGTTATTTTACTATAAGTTTGGTCTTGTGTAGCAGATATTTTTGGAGGATATGAGAGTTCTGCACTCAGTTGATTTAAGTTAACCATTTTACCCAATGGTCTTGAATCGGAAAATAGTTTATTAATATGAACTCCCTTATCTATTGTTTATGTGTCTCAGATAATGAGCCACCTGTCTGCACTGCAGGTATAGCGATCCATTTTCTTTCTCCACCAGTTCTGTTATTTTCTACCATTAACTACGGACATCTACACTTCCTTCTACAGTTTCCTAACACTGATTACATACATCTCCCCTGCCTTACTGTTATCTATATTTCTAACTTTATAGTTTACATCATTTAATGTTTCCAGTATTTCAAATTGTTTCTACACCTTAGAAGAGGGGACCAAAACCATCACCATATCTCTTGTTTTGAATTCCCTGGTCCTTGTAGTTCTATTTTATACCCTTACTTTGGGGTGCCTGAGCTCTTTCCATATGTTTTTGTATGTTGGGCATCACCATTTTCAGATAATCTTGTAATATAACATAATGGAGCCTTTCTCCCCAGACCTCCCTTTAAAAGGGGTACACTAGACATCCCAGACTATCCCAGTAAAAAATGCTAAATTTTATTTATTTTTATTTATTTTATTTTACATTTGTTAACCGGGAAAGTCCAGCTGGATTTTTGGTCCATTTTCAGTGCAGGCCCAGGGAGAAAAGCTCCATAGTTACATACATGAAGACAGTGTGTCTATGACAATTATATACTTATGTACAAGAACAGATTCATACTTCTCTTGTAGTTCAGCAGTACACTAATCTACCATCTGAATCAGCTGAGGTATAGGAACTATGGTTGTGGCAGTTCCAACATGAAGCCTGGTCTTAAGAGATACATGGTAAATCATGAAGGGGTTAGTCAGGATTTGTACAAGGACATAGCCAATGTATTTTTAAGTGTTTTTTAAGAGATGTTTTAAATTAAGTTAAAAAGGGGGCTACAGTGACTTCAGCAGGAAGTGAGTTCCAGAGTTTGCTGACATAGTTAGTAAATAGAGAGTCACCAGCTAAGTTGTTGGCTTTAACAGTTTTGACTAACGTTCTATTAGAGTAGCAGAAAGATTTTAGGTTGCTGTATGGGATGATGATATTTTTAAGTATGGGTGCAATTTCTGGTTGATAGAGAATTTTGTGTGCAACTATTAGCTGATTATACTGAATTTGACAAGGTAGTTCTAGCCAGCCTAGGTTCAGACAATGGTGTTGTCTATATGGTGAACCTGTGGCAAATTGGGCAATGTTATTTTAGCAGCAAGTGAGTTTATTTAGGTTGGATTTACTTAGATTTGTAAGAATCGGAGAGGCATATAGCAGGGTAGAAAGTAAATGTGTTCAGGAATTTACTGTCCTAGCAGATGGGGTAAGGAATTTTTAATCTTCTATAAAGAGCCAAGTTTCTTATTCACTGTCTTAATAGTTCGGTTGATGTCAGCATCAGACTTGAGATTGTTGTCGATTAATACGCCTAGTAGCTTAGTAGTATGTTCTGGGGACATTATAGTTCCATTGTTGGATTTTATGGTAAGTAATGGCACTTTACGAGTGGGGTGAAGAGTAACAGCTTTGTTTTATTTGGGTTTAAGAGGAGCCGCTATTGGGTGAGCCAGTTTTCCACCTTATTAAAGGTGCTTTGTGATCATTTCTGCAAATCTGTTGGAGAGGTAGCAGAGCAGATAAGGGTAGAGTCATCCACATACTGAATACAAGTTGCTTTTGGGAACTGCATTAAAATCATTAAAGAAAATGGAAAAAAGGAGTGGCCCTAAGATGGGCCCCTGAGGGACTCCAAGGTTGCTTGGTAATAGGGTGGATAGATTCCCCCTCCATAATACAGCTTGTTGTCTGCCATTTAGATAGGACTGAAACCAGACAATTGCTTGGTTATCTAGTGCGAGTGTTTTTAGTGTACATAGTAATAACTGATGTTTTACCATGTCGAACACCTTGGAAAGGTCTAAGAAAAGGGCAGAGGAGAGTTTGTTGTTATTGCAATTTTGATTTATGGTATGGTCTGAAACCATGTTGTGTGGAGGCTAGAAGATTGTTCAGATTGAGATAGGGTAGGAGTTGTTTATGGATACATTTTTCCATAATTTCTGCCAAGGGTGACAGTATGGCTATAGTTTGAGATTTTGGTGGAAGTACCCCCTTTATGAAGAGGAATAATGTGGGAGATCTTCCATATGGAGGGGATATAGGCTTTGACAATAGTTCTATTGATTAATATTGAGATTGGGTATGCTATTTCATCTGTGGCTTTCTGAAGATACTCTGCTGGGAGGAGGTCTGCCAATAGGGTGGTGGGCTTTAATTTCTTAATTAGTGACTTTGGTTAAGGTGTTTGCCTTACAAACACAAGGTGCGGGGTTTGAGTCTCACAAGGGATAATTGGCTAGGCTTAAAATGGCTCGAAAGGGCAGTTAGCTTAGTACTAATCTATGAACCTATCTATGAACCTAAGTGATGTTGGTACTGGCTGAAAGCTGAACGACAGTTGTGATTTGGTTGTGGGGTTGACAGTACTTGGACTATTGGGGGCCAGGTTGTTGGTGAGGGATTGAATAGTTTTATTGAAGAAGGCATTAAAGGTGTTAGCTACATTTTCTGAAGGGTTTTGGGGTGTAGTCAAGGGGGTAGGCATAGTGGAATGTCCTGGGTGGAGGAGGTTATTCAAAGTAGACCAGAATTTCTGCCTGTGATTTTGGTGTTTCTGTTGCAGGAGACAGTAATAGTTTTTTTTTTTGTCTATCGTTATGGACTTTTTTGTATCATTCCTATGTTGTTTGTATAAAAGTTGGTCCTTTGGGGATTTGGGGGTCCTCTGTGAGGCTCAGGCTTTATTCCTTCTAATGATTTTTTGTCTGGTATCTTTTGATAGCCATGGTGCTATTTTTTTATTGGTTTTGAATGTTCTAGTAGGAGCGTGCTTGTCAAGTATAGCAAGAAACTTAGAGTTAAAGGAAGCAACTGCTTCATCTAGAGGGAGGTTTCTTAGGTGAGTCCAGTCACATGACTTGAGCTCACTTTGGAAATTAGGTTGATGAAGTTCTTATTGCTCCTTATTTCTGCCTAAGTATATAGGTGAGGTAGTGATCACTTATATCCTCGGGTTGGGTTCCTGTTTTATATGTGTGGGGGTGGTTGTTTATGAGAATCCTGTCTAATATACTTTCTTTGTTATGGGGCTTACTGATTCTGGTGGGGGAAGATATGAGCTGGGTAAAGTTATACAAATTTAAGTGGATGGTAGGGGAGTCTGAGGAGCAGGTTTTCCAGTCGATGTTAAATTCCCCTAGCACTACGGTTTCTTGTGGACAATTTATGGATAGCCAATGGAGGATGTCCTCCAGGGTATTTGTATTGTTACCTGGAGGAATATAAATGCAAACAATATTTATAGATTTATGTTTGTTAATTTTCAGTTTTGTAATAAGTATTTCTGCATTATTAGTTTGTGGAGCATGTGGAGAACTAGCTATGGTTACATCTAGTGTGGATTTGCACAAAACAGCTACTCCTCCTCCTTTCCTGGAGGTGCGGTCTAGTCTTAATATATTATAACCTGGAGGTATGACCTCATTGTCAGTAGTGGTAGGTTTGAGTCAGGTGTCAGTTAAGCAAAGTATATCAGGGGAGTGTATGGCCATGAGGCCATGCACACAGTGAATTTTGTAATTTAAGCTTCGTATATTTAGATGACAGGCTAGGAGTGAGTTGGAAGATTTGTTTAAGTTTTTCCGGCTAGTAGGGGTACTATTTATAGGGGAGGTTGCTTCTGGTGGGCTTGTTCCTGGATTAGGGTATATGTCCCCATCAATTAGGAGGTTCGGTTGTGATGTTAGAATGAGTATTAAAATAAGTAGCTAAATAAAATATCATGCAGCACTTTAAATGGGGTTTTCTCTCGATCCAGTGTTTCTTTGACAATATCTAACTGCCTGAAAGAGAGTTTTCTTGTAACAACTGAAAAGATGGAACCCTTTTGGGACTTGTAGTGTTTCTCTAGTGACAAACAAGAGATATGGTATTAACTGGTTCAGGATTTTGCTATCTTTCTCAATAACGTTTCTTAGCATGGATTTTAATGTTCAGTTAAAATGTTGCACTGATCCAGCTGTGTGAGGATGGTATTCTGAGGTTTTTCATGGATTTTAATGTTCAGTTAAAATGTTGCACTGATCCAGCTGTGTGAGGATGGTATACTGAGGTTTTTAACGTCTTGACCCTAGGGCACTGGCATGATAAATTATTCTGGGCATAAATGGAGTCCCCAGTCAGTGAATATTTCCTTAGGTGTTTCTACCATGGCAATAATAAAACTAACTCTCTTGCTACTAAAAAGATTTAGTACTACATTTACATAGCAGATAACTTTAGGGTACTCAGTTGTATATAAACCCAGTGATGGAGTTTAAATGAGCCGATAATGTCCATAGCAATATATCAAATGCCACTTTTCTGATAGGTACAGTAATGGGATCATGTGGTTTTTAAAATCTAGGTGAGGGGATGCTCTTCTTGCACACAGGACATCCAACTCGAGTTCTCAACTTCTCTCATTATTCCTGGCCAGTAAAACCCTGGCAGAATTCCAGTTTAGGTCTTGTCCATACATAGGTCTTCTTCTAGTAGATGACTATGTGCTAACCTCAACACAAGGTGTCTGAAATATTTGGGTGCTACCAATCAGTGTACGTCTTCCACTCTCTTTTTACTTTGTACTATAAATCCTTTTCTAACTCAAAGTATGAATTGAAAGTCAAAATACTTTGCTCATATTCTTCTCCTATAGCTGAAAATATAATTTACTATGGCTCTATTCACTGTATCATCTTCATGTTGTATCTTTATGAAGTTTATCTGGCTTATCAGAGATTGGCCAGCTCTGGAATTCCTTCACGGTCAATCTCTCATCCTCTTTTACCAGGTTAGGTAGTGAGACTCAGTGTCTAACTTTTCTGATAAGAAAGGCAATTCACAGCAGTATTCTTCAGGGTTAATTGCTACATCTATTTTATTTATTTTTCGAGTTGCTTTTCTTTATGATCCTGGCACATAGAACTTTTCTGTGTCTATTAGGACTAAAACAAAAACAGCCCCCTGGCTTACAGCCAAAACCAAACAAAAAATCTCACTAAGAAATAAAGCACGAGAAACATGGAGAGCCACAAAACCCCCTACAAATCAGCTAAAATTTATCAGGCAATTAAGGAATGAGGCATAAAAAACTGGTCCTGACTGACAGAAAAAACTACTACTGCCACCTACAACAGAAACACCAAAATAGACCCCCAAAATTTTGGGCAGGTCTAAATAAGCTCCTCCTACTAGGTAAATCAACCACCCCCACCCCCTCAGCCACTACAGAAAAAACACTAGAGGAGGTCGCTAATACCTTCAATAAATTTTTTACAGAAACTATCCAACATCTAGCTAGTCAACTATCACCTAGCTGCCCAAATCCAAATGATACTACACCCAGTGCCCAAATTAACTTCAACTTTCAACCTTTCTCAACATCATTTATCCAAAAACGTATTAAAAAATTAAAACCAACTACCCTATCGGCAGACCTCCTACCTGCAGAATATTTACAAAAAGCTGACGATGCTGTGGCCTACCCAATATCCATCTTAATTAACAGAAGCATCTCTGAAGCTTCCATCCCCTCTATATGGAAGATAGCCCATGTTATTCCCCTCCATAAAGGAGGCAGCTCTACTGAGCTCTCCAATTATAGACCCATAGCGATCCTGCCTCCACTTGCCAAAATTATGGAGAAATGCATTCATAGACAACTCCTGAGCTATCTAATCATGAACGATCTTCTTACAAACTCCCATGGGTTCAGACCATACCACAGTACTACCACTGCCCTTCTTTCCTTTACAAATGTCCTAAACCTAAACCATAACAGTAACAAACTTTCCTCTGCCATCTTCTTAGACCTTTCTAAGGCCTTTGACATGGTAAACCATCAAATACTTATACAAACACTAGAATCCATCTCCCTAGACAACCAGGCTATCCGATGGTTCCAGACATACCTAAGTGGCAGACAACAGGCAGTCCTTTGGAAGGGAAGTCTATCCACCCTGTTACCCATCACCATGGGAGTTCCCCAGGGTTCTGTTTTAGAATCAACCTATATAAAGTCATCCCAAATGCCACCTGCATCCAGTATGTAGATGACTCGACTCTAGTTTGTTCAGCTATATGCCCAACAGTACTACAGACTTTATCTCAAACTACTTTCAACTCAGTTGAGAAGTGGCTCCTAAATCGCCATCTTATTTTGAATCCTAATAAAACTAAGATGCTGCTTTTCTCTCATCTCCTAGGTCCACTGTACAGACCTTCACCATCACTTCTAACAATGGCACCATTATTTCACCAGACCCCTCAACTAAGCTACTAGGAGTAATAATTGACAATAACCTTACGTTTGACCTACATATAAACCACATGATTAAAACACTTAATAAAAAACTTGGCTCTCTTTGTAGGATTAAACCCTTCCTAACTCCTCTAGCTAGATCCGCTATTGCCCGCACACACCTACTCTCCACCCTCTTCTATACCTTCCCCCATACACAAACCTGAGTAAATCCGACTTGAACAAATTCACCACCTGCTATAATCACATAGCAAGATTTGCCACCAGTACAACCTACAGAACTCACCACTGTAGCAACCGTAAGCTTCTAGGGTGGCTGAAAGTACCTAATCTTCTAAAGGTTAATCAGCTAGTAACTGCTCACAAGATTCTCTACCAATCTGAACACACACCTGTTCTAAAAAATATCATCACTCCCTACCATAACCTCAAAGCACTCCGATCCTCTAACAAAAAACTAATCTACACGTTCAAAGCTACCAACTCTGCTGGGGAGGCACTGTTTGCCAATTCTGTTGGTAAAACATGGAACTCTCTCCCTGCCAACCTCACAGCTGAAACCTCTCTATCCCTATTCAAGAAAAATATTACACTATACCTTAAAACATGGTGGCTATGCCTCTGTTTTACCCCTGATTAATGTATAAACTACCGACTGTATACCATAGATCGTCCTGGTACATCTAAGTGACTTTAACCTAACTACCTGGTAAACAGCTATTTACTTAGCAATCTACTTGTGTGACTGAGTTACATTTTATTTTTACCCATTAATGAATGTAAACTGTTGTAACTCTATTACCCAATCTTGAATTATATATAATATTGTAATGTCTAGTATTTCTGTAGAATTAAACTGGAGCTTTTTCCCCCAGGTCTCCACTGAAAATGGACATGTATTCTTGTTGGCACTTTTTTATCTTAATTTTGCCCACTGCACTCACCAATTGGTATCAAAACAAGACAGCAGAGACACTTTGTCCATAAAACAACAGGTTTTTATTAAAGCAAAAAGCAAAATATCAGTTCAGTGGTGCAAACTGTTCTTCAGGGTATGAAATATATATATACAACACCAAAACCAGGAACCTGGCAAAACCACAATGCAGAGAATCAAAATCCATGGACTACTTCTCTAACTCAAAAAAAATCTTTTAATGAGACAACCACAAAGTTAAGTGCTTTTGTCAACCTAGTCAGCTGACTTCATAAGAACAAAGTAAAAACTACAAACAACCATTATACCATTAAAGTAGGATCACATGTACAATTAATGAACACTTAAAAAATGTAAAGTGCCAAGTGCATAAAAACATGTACATATATATATATATATATATATATATATATATATATATATATATATATATATATACACACATTTGTATAAACTGTAATTTATAATGCAATTTATAATAAACAACTCAAAGGGAAACTAAAGGATGAAATATATAAAGAACTAATGTGTCAAGATTACAAGAAGAATAAATAAATAAAAACTGCAGCATCATATCTTGTAGGAAAGCAACTTTAACAAACTACTAAAGTTAAAACTATCATTTAATCCAGGGAAAGTGAGTGCATCTAATCTCACTTGCCAGCACAGTTCCCTGAATTAAGGTAGTCTTCTCAAGGACACCCCCCCTGGGGTCTTGTACCACTTTTTATAATACTAAAAATTTTAATTCATGCCCAGGAAACTTTTCAATGTGTTTGAATAGGGCACTCATGTTATTGCAAGTTCTAATGTCCCTCAGATGTTCATAAATTCTTTCTTTAAACCACCTTTTGATTTTAACAGTATAAAAATCCTTGCATTTTGTGCACAATCCAGCATATACCATTTCTATAGTGTTACAAAAATATTTACCCTTGGGTCTAATAGTGGTATAGTTGATTTTAATTTTTTCTGAACAAAGTATAAAATTACAAACCACATCCCAACAAACTAATGACACCTTCTTCTTTAAGTAAAAGTCTGTTTATTCCACAGGGAAGTAAAAATCAGTAAGTTCCACCATAAAATCTCCTAGCGCCTCGGCCGTAACAGCCTTTACAGAGTAAAATGCAAACTCACAGCATGCCTATTTATAACACTATCAATTTCAATTAACTAATTATACCTCTTTAGACAGAATAAACATTTCTTAAAGCTAAAACAGAATTCAAATGAAACTCTGCCAGTGACATTCTTTATTTAGCCCATAAGACTGCATAGAATTATATTTAATGATAAAAATTGATCCTTTTTTCTTAGTGAATGTTTGAGCAGATCATCACGTGCAAAATGCAAAGAAACATGTTCCAAAACTGTACCTTTTAAACTATTTGTGTTTCCTGAATGCACTGTATTAAAGTGATCTGCTACGGGACTTATAATTTTATTATTTTTTATATCCCTAACATGTTCTTTTATCCTCTCACTTAGACTTATTTTACTTTCTCCAATATAGAAATAATCACAAGAGCATTTCATTGCATAAACTATTCCCTTTGTCATACAGGAAAAACAGTCCTGTATTTCAAACTTTTTACCATTTATTCTGTCAAATGTAGATACTATATACTGACAAATGGAACACTTGCCACAAGGGCTTGTGCCCAATGTTTTTACATTTCTATTAATTCGCTCTTTTGGTTTACTATATTTACTATGTACCAAAAAATCTTGCAAGTTAGGTCCCCTCTGATAAGATGTTCTAAATTCTACTTATGACAAAGAGGGAACTTGTCTCTTTATAAGTTTCCAATATTCTTTTAATAAGTTATTGAGTCTATCTGAAAAAACAGTGTATTTGGTAACAAAAAATAGAAAATTATCTTCTGAAGTCATTTTTCCATTTCCAGTGTTAGCCATATAACTTCTTTTCTTACTAACGTCGTGCTTCTCATAAATTTTAGCATAACTTTCCATTCCCAATTGCTCTTCATATCCTCTATCCAAAAACATTTTTATAGCCCTCCCAGCTTCTATTTGTGACTCATTCATGTCACTACATAACCTCCTAATTCCTAGCATTTCCCCATAAGGAATAGATGCCAAGATGTGTGGTGGATGGCAACTAGCAGCTTGTAACATTAAATTCAACTGATTAAATTTTCTATGGATCTTAGTTTTAATTTTCTCATTAATTACTCCTTCTATAGTAATATCTAGAAAATGAACATTCAGACCTATTTGTGCTTCATCATATTTGATTCCAAATCTATTGTTATTCAAAAAATTCAAAAACTCAAGCACCTCTTCTCTATCTCCATGACATATAGATATGAGATTGTCTATAAATCTGAAATAGTGTTTAAAATATCTCTGAAAAACTGCATGTCTGTATATATGAGTGCTCTCCATTAACCCTGTGAAGAAATTTGCATACATGGGGGCAAAAGCTGCCCCCATAGCTGTACCTTGCTTTTGTCTATAGAAGTTCCCCTCAAATTCAAATATGTGTTATTCAAACAGAAATGTACTAGTTCTTTAATATACTGAGTTCTGGGATTGTCTCCCAAGAAATTCTGTATAGCTTCTAGTCCATATTGATGTTGTATATTAGTATATAGATTGGTTACATCTACTACTACAAAGTACATATTTTCCTTCCATTTTATTCCTCCCACTCTCTTCAAAAAATCAAAGGAATCTTTAATATAAGATGGGAGCTTCAGTACTTCTTTCAACAGTACTTCATGTAAAAGACAACCCAAGTTATGCATAAAATATCCAATAGCTAACACTACTGGGCATCCTGGAGGGTGCTGCAAATCCTTATGAATTTTAGGCACACAAAAAATCTAGCTACAGAACCCTCTTTATTCACAAACTTTTTTGTTACATCTGATGCTGTAAAATAATATAACCTCACTCCCTTATCCAACAGCATCCGATACTCTTTTTGAGCCTGACTTAAAATTGTCATGTGTATTTTTTTATAAATTTGTTCATTGCTCAAATGTTGCATGCACATGTCATAAGTTAAAGAATTCATAACAACTAGCTTACCCCCTTTATCTGAGGGTTTAATACAATGTTATCATTAATGCTTAGTTGTTTTAATTTATACCATTCCACCTTTGTTAAATTAAAATTCTTATTCATTCTATTAAATTCATTTATTTCTTTTTCTATTACTAAATTAATAGCATTATTAAATCTCTGTGTATTAACATTTTAAAAGGAGACATGAAAGTACTTTTAACAGAAATTTTTTTCGTATCCAACAATGTATATGCATTACTTTCAACATCTGAATCACAAGAATAAAAACTACATTCACTAGATGAATCTGTGTCTTCATTTAATGTACTCACATTATATGGAACAGAATTGTAAAAATATTCCTTCAAATGCATTTTACGAATTAATTTAAATATTTCTGCTTTAACTTCATACAATCTTGGAAAAACAGTAGGAATGAATTTTAACCCCTTTTGCAAAACTGACATTTCATCTTCATCAAACACATAATTAGATAAATTTACTACATAAGAGTCCACTACATCATGTACTACCTGTTTAGTTTGTCCATTTGCTCTGCTTATATGGGCCCTGGCCCTGGCTCTGTAGTTACCATGTCCCTGCCACATTCGTTTCCTCGTGCCATATCCTGTGGCACCTGGTCCACAAAAACTTTTTTGAAAGGATTCCATATTATTGGGTCTAGGTAATGCGGGATATTCCTGGTCCATACACTCCTCTTCTTCCACAGAGGATGCCCCACTTTCTGCTGAATACAAACTGCAGTTTTTTCGTTGACCATAAGTTTCCTGATTTTGGAAACTAACACTGCTCCATTTAGATTGTATAAATGCCTTCTTCCTCTCATAGTCCCTCAGATCTCTGTGAAGTTTATTTTTCTTTCTATGTATCAATTCTTTCTCATAAGTAGTATAAAAGCATAGTATAAAATTACACTGGACACAAAACCCACACTTCTTGGTGCCTAAGCCACTTGTTAAAGGACCAACATAAGTCTCCTTTTCCAAAAGGTTTTTAATGGTTGACCCTCTTCTAAAAATAACACGTGGCTCCATTCCAAACTTACTTAAAATACCATCTTGCCCATGAAAAACACTCCAATTCTTTTTTAAAATACTATAAATTTCCTGATGGTTGGGAGAAAATTTAGTAAAAAAGGGACAAGCATAATTCTCGTCAACACTAATAGATGTAATATCATCAGGGAAAGTGTTCTGTTCATTTACGTCTCTCCTAAGGAGGGGTTTAAACTTGCCTTCAGGCCTCATTGTTGAAACCTCTTGTAAAACTTTATCAGCCAAGTCAACAGGGTATCCCCTGAACAAAAACATATCTTTCATAACACTGCCTTGTGAATAAAATTCATTATCAAGACTAACCATTCGTGAAATTCTAACATATTGACCTTTCACGACACCCTTCTTAACAAGTTCAGGGTGACTACTCTGGTAATGTAATAAATTACTACAGTAAGTTGGCTTCCTATACAGGTCACTTGCAAATTCTGCTTTGTCAGTGTTCTTCTTAATCATAACATCCATCATCATCTTCTTTCGGCTGCTAGGGGTCACCACAGTGGATCATCTGTTTCCATTTCTTCCTGTCCTCTGCATCTTCCTCTGTCACACCAACCACCTGCATGCCCTCTCTCACCACATCCATAAACCTTATTTTAGGTCTTCCTCTTTTCCTGTTACCTGGCAGCTTCATCCTTAGCATCTTTTTCTCAATATATTCAGCATCCCTGCTCAGCACATGTCCAAACCAATGTAATCTTGCCTCTCTGGCTTTGTCTCCAAACCTTCCAACCTGGGCTGACTTTCTAATATACTTATTCCTAATCCTATCCACCCTCGTCAAACCCAGTGCAAATCTTAACATCTTTAACTCTGCCACATCCAGCTCTAACTCCTGCCTTTTTGTCAATGCCACTGTCTCCAACCTATATAACATAGCTGGTCTCACTACCCTCTTGTAGACCTTCCCTTTCACTCTTACTGGTACTCGTCTGTCACAAATCACTCCTGACACTCTTCTCCACCCAAGCCATCCTGCCTGTACTTTCTTCTTCACCTCTCTTCCACACTCACCATTACTCTGAACTATTGATCCCAAGTATTTAAACTCATCCACCTTCACCACCTCTACTCCTTGCATCCTCACTAGTCCTCTATCCTCCCTCTCATTCACACACATATATTCTGTCTTAGTCCTGCTGACCTTCATTCCTCTTCTCTCTAGAGCATATCTCCATCTCTTCAGGGTCTCCTCCACCTGTTCCCTACTCTCACTACAGATCAGAATGTCATCTGCAAACATCATAGTCCAGTGGGACTCCTGTTTGATCTCGTCTGTCAACCTGTCCATCACCACTGCAAATAAGAAAGGGCTCAGAGCTGATCCTTGATGTAATCCCACCTCCACCTTAAATGCATCAGTCACTCCCACCGCAGACCTCACCGGTGTCACACTACACTCGTACATATCCTGTACCACTCTTACATACTTCTCTGACACTCCCAACTTCTTCATACAATAACACAACTCCTCTCTCGGCACCCTGCCATATGCTTTCTCTAAGTCTACAAAAACACAATGCAACTCCTTCTGACCTTCTCTGTACTTCTCCATTAACACTCTCAGAGCAAACATCGCATCGGTAGTGTTCTTTCCCAGCACGAAACCATACTGCTGATCATTAATCATGATGTCCCTTCTTAACCTAGCTTCCACTACTCTTTCCCACAACTTCATGCTGTGACTGATCAGTTTAATCCCTCTGTAGTTACTACAGCTCTGCACATCACCCTTATTCTTAAAAATCAGTACCAAAACACTTTTTCCTCCATTCCTCAGGCATCCTCTCACTTTCCAAGATTTCATTAAACAATCTGGTTAGAAACTCCACTGCCATTTCACCTAAACACCTCCATGCTTCCACAGGTATGTCATCTGGACCAACAGCCTTTCCATTCATCATCCTCTTCATAGCTATCCTTACTTCCTCCTTGCTAATCCATTGTACTTCATGATTCACTATCCCCACATCAACCAACCTTCTCTCCCTCTCATTCTCTTCATTCATCAGCCCCTCAAAGTACTCCTTCCATCTCCTCAACACACTCTCCTCACTTGTGAGTACATTTCCCTCATTATCCTTTATCACCCTTACCTGCTGCACATCTTTCCTAGCTCGGTCCTTCTGTCTAGTCAATCGGTACAGGTCCTTTTCTCCCTCCTTAGTGTCCAACCTTTCATACAACTCTTCATATGCCTTATCCTTAGCCTTCGCCACCACTCTCTTTGCCATGCACCTCATCTCCTTATACTCCTGTCTACTTTCTTCATCTCTCTGACAATCCCATTTCTTCTTTGCCAACCTCTTCCTCTGTATACTCTCCTGTACTTCCTCATTCCACCACCATGTCTCCTTGTCGTCCTTCCTCTGTCCAGATGTCATCCCAAGCACCTTTCTAGCTGTCTCCCTTACTAGCTCTGCTGTAGTTTCCCAGCTATTTGGTAACTCTTCACTGCCACCCAGTGCCTGTCTTAACTCTTCCCTTAATCTTAATTGTAACGTCCAAATAGTTAATATCACATAATTTGTACACATGAGTAAAATTCAAAAATTACATAGTCACATTTATATATGTGAGAAACTCCTGCACATCATTTTCATCCCCTTTCCAAATAAAAAACAAATCATCACTATAATGTAGGTATAACCACCATTTGTTGCAAAATGGGGAAGTAAAAAGGAACTTCCTTTCCCACATAAGCATTACAATATTTGCAAAAATGGGGGTGCAAGATGCCCCCATAGTAACCCCACTTTTTTGCACAAAAAACTGCCCATCAAAAAAAAAAAATTATATTTCAGGACAATGTCCATCAAAGTAACTAACACTGAAACCTGGTTGTTGTCAAAAAGATGGCTATCATACAGAAATTCTTCAAACCAGTCCAGACCTACAGAGTGGGGAATAATGTTAAATAAATTAACAACATGAATGGTAAGGAAAGTGTACTTCACATTGTAATCCAAATCTTTGAACTTACTCAAAAAGTGCCAAGAGTCTACACAAATGTGTTCTTCAGTTTTAAGAACATTTTAAGAATAGTATCAATATATTTACCTAAAAATGCATCTAAGAACCAGCTGCACTGACTATTAGCTTCATAGTTGGATCATTCCTGTCCTTATGAGTCTTAGGGATGCCGAAAATACTCAGCACCCTAGGGAATTTTACAGTAAGAAAATCCAACAAAGTTGCATCAATCTGTCCCTGGTCAAATAAACCTTTTAACTGTAAATCAATCCTGTAATAAGAAATATTAACATAGTTTATAGAAACTTCCTCATAAGTTGCTCCATTTAAAAGTAAAACATTCATTCTATTAGTATAGTCCTATCTTGTCATAATGACAGCTTCACCCCCTTTGTCAGATTTCATAACCCTTAATGACTTATCTGAACATATTTTTTTCAAAAGAACACTCTCACTAACAGACAAATTAGAAACAGCAGTGCTAGTCTTATGATTTAACATAGCTCTAAATTCAAAATCACACATACTTTCAAACAGAACAAGTGACTTGAAAAGGGGGGATTAAAAATGCTCTTTTTCCCTCAAAGCATTACTATTTTCAACCTGAGTAGCAGCATCAAACAACAACTGAAGATTAAGTTTTCTAACAAAAGGTTTTAAGTCCAAAATCAAGTCAACCAAGTCAGAGTGCATAGCGGGCACAAAACTGAAGCCCTTACACAACAAATTAGCTAAATTAGGGTCCAATACCTGCATAGAAAAGTTGTAGACAAAAAAAGTCACCTTTAAAATTCATAGAAACAGATGGTACTTCACATAGTTCACCCAATACGTCTGTAAACTCACCATCACAGCTTGTACCCAAAACACAAATATCCTATTGAAAGGAAGCAGGTACAAAAACCAAGCCAGTCTAATCAATACCTCCCCCTCCAATATAACAACTTCCCTTTTCTCTCTCAAATCTGTACCCACTGGTTATATAAAATATCTGCCTGGGAAAGTCAAACCCTGTTCCCATCCTATGACAAACTTCCTCCCCTTCCTTAAACTAGCTGCCAACTCCATAGCTTTCCCCATCTCTGTACTAGTAAACAGATCTATCTCAGAAACTACTGTCCAAGACACTTGGAAATCTTTCTATACCATTCCCCTTCACAAAGGTGGTAACTCCACAGAACCCTCCAACTATAGACCCACAGCTATCCTCTCCCCTCTTTCCAAAATCCTTGAAAAATGTATACATACACAGCTAATCAACTACCTAACAATCTTCTCATCCCCACCCAACATGGATTTAGGCCAAATCACAGTACTTCAACTGTCCTTCTCTCTTATACTCAGACTGTAGTATAGGCCAGAAATAAAAATCATCTAGTATCCTGCTTATGTATTGATATTTCTAAGGCTTTTGATACTTTTTCCCACTCTAAGCTCCTAACTAAATTATCTGATCTCAACTTCTCCTCCTCTACTATGCTTTGGTTCTCTAGCTACCTCTCAAACAGACAACAATCAGTGAGATGACAAACCACCTAGTCCCCTTTCCTTTCTATTCTGACTGAAGTCTCCCAAGGCTCAATCCTAGAACCTTTACTATTCAACATATTCACAAATAGCCTGTATAAATCTTACTCTAGCTCCTCATTGATACTATATGCTGATGACTCGACTCTTATCACTTTCTCAGAATCGCCTCTGTAAATCCTGCTCTAACTCCTCATTGATACTACATGCTGATGACTCGACTCTTATCACTTTCTCAGAATCGCTTCTGTAAATCCTGCTCTAACTCCTCATTGATACTACATGCTGATGACTCAACTCTTATCACTTTCTAAGAATTGCCTCTATAAATCCTGCTCTAACTCATCATTGATACTATATGCTGATGACTCGACTCTTCACTTTCTCAGAATCGCCTCTATAAATCCTGCTCTAACTCCTCATTGATACTATATGCTGATGACTCGACTCATCACTTTCTCAGAATCGCCTCTATAAATCCTGCTCTAACTCCTCATTGATACTATATGCTGATGACTCGACTCTTATCACTTTCTCAGAATCGTTTCTATAAATCCTGCTCTAATTCCTCATTGATACCATATGCTGATGACTTGACTCATCACTTTCTCAGAATCGCCTCTATAAATCCTGCTCTAACTCCTCATTGATACTATATGCTGATGACTCGACTCATCACTTTCTCAGAATCGCCTCTATAAATCCTGCTCTAATTCCTCATTGATACTATATGCTGATGACTTGACTCATCACTTTCTCAGCATCACCTCTATAAATCCTGCTCTAACTCCACATTGATACCATATGCTGATGACTCGACTCTTATCACTTTCTCAGAATCGCCTCTATAAATCCTGCTCTAACTCCTGATTGATACTGTATGCTGATGACTCGACTCTTATCACTTTCTCAGAATCGCTTCTGTAAATCCTGCTCTAACTCCTCATTGATACTACATGCTGATGACTCAACTCTTATCACTTTCTAAGAATTGCCTCTATAAATCCTGCTCTAACTCATCATTGATACTATATGCTGATGACTCGACTCATCACTTTCTCAGAATCGCCTCTATAAATCCTGCTCTAACTCCTCATTGATACTATATGCTGATGACGCGACTCTTATCACTTTCTCAGAATCGCCTCTATAAATCCTGCTCTAACTCCTCATTGATACTATATGCTGATGACGCGACTCTTATCACTTTCTCAGAATTGCCTCTATAAATCCTGCTCTAATTCCTCATTGATACTATATGCTGATGACTCGACTCTTATCACTTTCTCAAAATCGCCTCTATAAATCCTGCTCTAACTCCTCATTTATACTATATGCTGATGACTTGACTCATCACTTTTTCAGAATCGCCTCTATAAATCCTGCTCTAATTCCTCATTGATACCATATACTGATGACTCGACTCTTCTCACTTTCTCAGAATAGCCTCTACAAATCCTGCTCTAACTCCTCATTGATACTATATGATGATGACTCGACTCTTATCATTTTCTCAGAATCGCCTCCATAAATCCTGCTCTAACTCCTCATTGATATCATATACTGATGACTCGACTCATCACTTTCTCAAAATCACCTCTATAAATCCTGCTCTAACTCCTCATTGATACTATATACGGATGACTTGACTCATCACTTTCTCAGAATCACCTCTATAAATCCTGCTCTAACTCCTCATTGATACTATATGCTGATGACTCGACTCTTCACTTTCTCAGAATCACCTCTATAAATCCTGCTCTAACTCCACACTGATACCATATGCTGATGACTCGACTCTTATCACTTTCTCAGAATCGCCTCTATAAATCCTGCTCTAATTCCTCATTGATACTATATGCTGATGACTCGACTCATCACTTTCTCAGAATTGCCTCTATAAATCCTGCTCTAACTCCACATTGATACCATATGCTGATGACTCGACTCTTATCACTTTCTCAGAATCGCCTCTATAAATCCTTCTCTAACTCCTGATTGATACTGTAATGTGATGACTCAACTCTTATCACTTTCTTAGAATCATCTCCATAAATCCTGCTCTAATTCCTCATTGATACCATATGCTGATGACTCGACTCTTATCACTTTCTCAGAATCGCCTCTATAAATCCTGCTCTAACTCCTCATTGATACCATATGCTGATGACTTGACTCTTATCACTTTCTCAGAATCGCCTCTATAAATCCTGCTCTAACTCCTCATTGATACTATATGCTGATGACTCGACTCTTATCACTTTCTCAGAATCGCCTCTATAAATCCTGCTCTAATTCCTCATTGATACTATATGCTCATGACTCGACTCTTATCACTTTCTCAAAATCGCCTCTATAAATCCTGCTCTAACTCCTCATTTATACTATATGCTGATGACTTGACTCATCACTTTTTCAGAATCGCCTCTATAAATCCTGCTCTAATTCCTCATTGATACCATATACTGATGACTCGACTCTTCTCACTTTCTCAGAATTGCCTCTACAAATCCTGCTCTAACTCCTCATTGATATTATATGCTGATGACGCGACTCTTATCACTTTCTCAGAATCGCCACTATAAATCCTGCTCTAACTCCTCATTGATACCATATACTGTTGACTCGACTCATCACTTTCTCAAAATCACCTCTATAAATCCTGCTCTAACTCCTCATTGATACTATATACTGATGACTCGACTAATCACTTTCTCAGAATCGCCTCTATAAATCCTGCTCTAACTCCTCATTGATACTATATGCTGATGACTCGACTCTTCACTTTCTCAGAATCACCTCTATAAATCCTGCTCTAACTCCACATTGATACCATATGCTGATGACTCGACTCTTATCACTTTCTCAGAATCGCCTCTATAAATCCTGCTCTAATTCCTCATTGATACTATATGCTGATGACTCGTCTCATCACTTTCTCAGAATTGCCTCTATAAATCCTGCTCTAACTCCACATTGATACCATATGCTGATGACTCGACTCTTATCACTTTCTCAGAATCGCCTCTATAAATCCTGCTCTAACTCCTCATTGATACTGTATGCTGATGACTCAACTCTTATCACTTTCTTAGAATCGTCTCTATAAATCCTGCTCTAATTCCTCATTGATACTATATGCTGATGACTCGACTCTTATCAGTTTCTCAGAATCGGTTCTATAAATCCTGCACTAACTCCTCATTGATACCATATGCTGATGACTTGACTCTTATCACTTTCTCAGAATCGCCTCTATAAATCCTGCTCTAACTCCTCATTGATACTATATGCTGATGACTCGACTCTTATCACTTTCTCAGAATCGCCTCTATAAATCCTGCTCTAATTCCTCATTGATACTATATGCTGATGACTCGACTCTTATCACTTTCTCAAAATCGCCTCTATAAATCCTGCTCTAACTCCTCATTTATACTATATGCTGATGACTTGACTCATCACTTTTTCAGAATCGCCTCTATAAATCCTGCTCTAATTCCTCATTGATACCATATAGTGATGACTCGACTCTTCTCACTTTCTCAGAATCGCCTCTATAAATCCTGCTCTAATTCCTCATTGATACTATATACTGATGACTCGACTCTTATCACTTTCTCAAAATCACCTCTATAAATCCTGCTCTATCTCCTCATTGATACTATATACTGATGACTCGACTCTTATCACTTTCTCAAAATCACCTCTATAAATCCTGCTCTAACTCCTCATTGATGCCATATGCTGATGACTTGACTCTTATCATTTTCTCAGAATCGCCTCTATAAATCCTGCTCTAACTCCTGTTTGATACTGTATGCTGACTCGACTCTTATCACTTTCTTAGAATCGCCTCTATAAATCCTGCTCTAACTCCTCATTGATACTATATGCTGATGACTCGACTCTTATCACTTTCTCAGAATCTCCTTTATAAATCCTGCTCTAACTCCTCATTGATGCTATATGCTGATAACTCGACTCTTATCACTTTTTTAGAATCGCCTCTATAAATCCTGCTCTAACTCTTCATTGATACTATATGCTGATGACTCGTCTCTTATCACTTTCTCAGAAAATATCACTGACCTTCAATCTACTACACAAAACTTTTTTCTCACTATTGAAGAATGGCTTATTGACAACCATCTCATCCTAACCCAAAAAGACCAAACTCCTCCTTTTCATTCCTAAATCTCTCTCCCACCATAAATATACTTTCACTATTACATCTAGAGATAACACCCTCATGAAACCTGAACTGCACACCAAACTCCTCGTCATCTTAATTGACGACCAGCTAAAATTTGATCTACATATCTAGCACTGTATAAAAAATACAAATCAGAAATTGGACTATTATACAGAAATAACAAAATTCCTATCTCCAAAATCTAAACTTGCTCTGGCACAAGCAGTCCTCCTTCCCTGCCTCCTCTACACACCCCCTATCTTTACTAACCTACAAGCCTCCTTAATAAACAAACCAGCACAATCTTAGAACAAAATTGCTAGATTTGCCTGCAATCTACAATCTACCATATCATTCTCACCACTGCCTTGCCCTTAAAAATTTACAATGGCTAGAGTACCCTCAACTACTGCTTCTATCCCAGATACAAACCACTCACTCCTTACCCTACAAACCTTTCTCTTGTCCTATTCTCTCCTCTCTGGTATCCCTTTACATGCCTTCCCATACTCGCCACAGCTTTCACAAGCTCTTTCTGGACATTTATAAACCTAATAAGAACATAGGGAAGCTACTTTACAAACATCAAAAATACCAAAACTCTTCCCCAAAAAAACAGTGGAAAGAACACCAAACAAAAAAAAAAAACACTCAGCTGGAACAGTATAATTTCTGATGAAGTCTGTTTTCAGACAAAAGCAAATTAAATGTGTTTTACGCTAAGGCACTGATTCATTTGCTTTGTTTATCGCACCATTGGATTTTCTTTCAGACGAAAGCAAATTAAACGTGTTTTATGCTAAGGCACTGATTCATTTGCTTTGTTTATCGCACCATTGGATTTTCTTTCAGTCTGCTCTTTTCCAGCAGAGTGTTTTTTTGTACTTTACTAACATACAGTGTCCTTAGCCTGGAACAAACTTCCCCCTAACATCAGGCAAATTCAACACTTAAACAGTTTCTAAAAATTGTTGAAAAGCTCCCTGGCAAACATGAACCCCTGCCCTTGTCTACATCCTACCTAACCTTCATGTTCACCCCCTCTTTTTCTAATCTCTTTATCCAGTAATCACACCTGCATCTCTGCTTCTTCCTGGGTATATGCAGATACCTTGACATGTGATGGTACCAATGGCTTCTTTGCAAACTTGTAAATAATCACCTTTTTATACTTTTTAGTAATTGTGTATCAGGGCAATTCTCAGTGTTATTTAGTGGTCTTATTTTAGAGGACATAACTAGCACTAGTTACTTAATTAGTACATAGCAATTGTTTTTCTAACTGATTCATTTTTGAGACTTTCCTTTCTTTTTAGTTTTGTGTTGTATGAATTGCATCAAAATGTGTTGGAGCTTATCTCCTCGGGTCTCCACGGAAAATGGGCCCCAGGCTCAGTTGGAATAACCCAGTTAAGAAAAGAGAAGAAAAAAAATAAATAAATAAATAAAAAAAATATATAAATAAATAGCTCCATGGTTACATAACCAATGGAGAACAAAAGGTATCATGTGCAGTGAATCAGTGTCCACTCAAACACAAACATCTATAAATTTAGGGGTGCAACATGATGGGGGCACTGCCAGTCCACACATAATCTTTCAGACTCACCTCCCTACCAAATCATATCCTCAGAAATGGCACTATCATATACTACTTACGCTTCTACACTTTTCTATCATTTGTGATTCTCAACATCAAGAAATGCATAATAATATCCTTTGGGAAGTCAGCTATTGCTGGAAACTACCACACTGATTAACACACGCCAAACAGTAGATTTAGTAGCCAGGGATTTGGAGGCACTTGCAGGCAGTAACCTGGCCTTTGACCGTCATGTGCCTATGGTAGTAAGGAAATCCTTCTATATAGTGCAACTTGTAAGTAAGGCTGTGGCATCTAGGTCCAAGGAAGTCATTGCTCCACATTATTCTGCCCTCACCCCCTTTGGTATGCACATGACCAGGCACAAGCAACAACTAGAACATCCCCAGAGGTTCCTCCCAAAAAGGATACAGGGCATAAATAACAAGTCCTATATGGATCACATCAAAGCCCTAACCCTGTATTCAGTCTCCTATAGACTGCTGAGGGGTGACCTATGCCTGGAATACAAGATGTCCTTGGGTCCATGGGCCTTCTGCATATCCTCAGAACAAATACCATCAGAATTTCCTGATCTATGGACTTAAACCTTGCTTTTGACATAAACAGGTCATGCTGGAGGGACAGGTATGTTTCTCAGAGAACAGCAGAGAACAACACTTCTCTGAACAGGCTTCGTATTGATGTGAAGTAGAGTTTTTTCCTAGCCCTATTCAAGTATAACTTGGACCAGGGATAGGGAATCATAAATTCTCCCCTGGTCTGGCACCCATGTGCCTAATGGACAGAGGTAGCTTAAAAATGTTTGACCATGAAGCCTCAGCCTACATATACCTCTTAGAATAATATTAGTTTTACTAAATCATCAGATACGTTTGAGATGCATGGCTAGGCTTAAAAAGGGCCCTGCGGTTGGTAGCCCAGTATACATCTGTGAACCTCTAAAACTATGAACTTATCAACTATTTATTAAAGGAAGGCAGGACCCCTGCAGCCTCCATTTGGTGGCTGTCTTCCATTCCAGCCCCACTAACTTAAACATACTAACTCCAAGATCAATCAATAAAATACCTCACCCCAACATAATCTAATCTTACTGCTGTCAGCATTGTGCTAAGGTAATCCCATTCAGTAGGAAACATGTTATTCAATCATCTGGATTTGAATAACATGTATTTGAATGATCTGCTCTATGAATTCATTGGGTGTAACCACATACAAACATCTATATTTATATATATTAACTGTATTTTGTGATATTATATATATATTATAACGTGTGTGTGTGTGTGTGTGTGTGTGTGTGTGTGTGTGTGTGTGTGTGTGTGTGTGTGAATAGATAGATAAATAAACATATCTAGCTATATTAATATATATATATATATATATATATATATATATATATATATATATATATACACACACACACACACACACACACACACACACATATATTGGGTGTGTTTGCATGTATACATGTATATATATATATATATATATATATATATATATATATATATATATATATATATATATATATATATATATATATATATATATATATATATATATATATATATATATATATATATATATATATATATATATATATATATATATATATATATATATTATATTTATATGGAACAGAAGTTGTCAATCACCAGCCAGTCAAGACTGCAATACAGTGGGGGAAGGACAAAGTCCCTGATCTCCACTGTACAGCAATCTTGCAATGAAAAAAAACAATATGTGACATTAGCTGGGTTTCGATCAACTAAGCCCTCTTTTGTTCCCTTTGACAGTTGGTACTTTTGGCTTATAGATATATATATATATATATATATATATATATATATATATATATATATATATCTATATATATAGATTCACTATGTAATTTTGAAATACTGAAATCCGGAATTTCAGTATTTCGAAATTACATAGCCAAACACACAAAACACCGAAACCCTATAACCGCAAAATTCAAAATCCCAACGGTACACTACAGATACAGCACACACAAACACATACACACAAATCCCCCCCAACTCAAATATATTATCGTACACTATAGATAAGTAGACCCCCTGCAATCCCCATGTGGGGGCTGTGCCCCCCACACCCCCCTACTTATATATACTAACTCCGAGATCGCACAATCAGACACAAACAGGTAACTCACTCCCACACATTGTACACACCCTTGCACACACACATCACAGTCAAAACACACAATGACATACACTAAAGCCCCTAACCAACACACATACACATACATACATACTCAAACTCACATCTTACCATTCACACACCACAACACCAGAAACACTAATTCAAAATCTCCATACTTCGGGATTTTGAATTTCACGCTTCTGGTGTTCTGGGATTTCAAGACTTCGCTATTATAATTTCAAAATACTGAAGTTCTTGATTTCAGTATTTCAAAATTAAATAGGGTACCTATATATATATATATATATATATATATATATATATATATACTAACTGCAAGATCGCACTTCAGTGGGGAAAAGGATATATTTCCTTATCCCCACTGTACCATGCTTCGATTAACTGATTTCCATAAAAGTGCACTTTTGATTAAGTACACTTTCGTTAAAGTGGGTCTCGGCTATCTGTTCTTCAAAAAAGTGTGTTTTCGAAAAACAGAAGTAAACCCATATATATATATATATATATATATATATATATATATATATATATATATATATATATATATATATATATATATATATATATATATATATATATATATATATATATATATATATATATATATAAAACATTTGTTACCAGGAAAGTACGAATTGGAACAAAGCCAATTTTCAGCAGAGACCCAGGGAGAAATGCTCCAGGTGCATGTCTTTGTAACATGGGAGAAAACTGGAGCACCCAAAAGAAACCCACACAAACACAGGGAGGGCATACAGACTCTGCACAGAAGGTACCAGCCAAGAATTGAACCAGAGAACATATATATATATATATATGAAACTACAATCCACTCTGCTACAGGCCCCATGAGGAGCTCAGTGTCTCTCCAACCTAACACCACTCTTAAGTATTAAACTGTGGTACCATCTTTATCATTCTTATAAGAAACGCGCAGTCTGGGTCTGAACTGTCTGCAAACAGGTAAAGTTAACTTTGAACCTAACACCACTCTTAAGTATTCAACTGCGGTACCACCTTTATCACCCCCACCTGAAATAAAAAAGACCACAGTAAAGAACTTCTCAAAAGCCGACTTCACACTTCTAAAGACTAGTGTGGTCTCCTTTAAGGACAAATGCCTTCTACCAGCACCTGCAGGACTGCATGGATAAGGCAATCCCAAGCAAAACAAAGACCAGTCTGGTGGACCCCAACCATAAACAAACTCTACAACAAAAGGAGGAAGCTACTACAAGATAGAGCAAAATCCTTAAAAGGTAAGACACCCTTGATCACTATAAGTAAAAACTAAGAGCTCTCATAAAATCATCCAAAATAGCTAAAGACTCAAAAGACAATCATAAGGCCTTCTTTAGAAACCTGGGAGGAAACTCCCAGATATGCTCAGAGCTTGTTCAAAATGATGTGAAGATTACTGATCCTACAGACATTGCCAACATACTGGCTGACAGGTTCAGTGCAAACTTCTCCTCTTCTCCTCTCCCCAAAGGAGAGATATCTATACCCCAAACATCTCCAGCCCAAGTGAGAACTGCTCTCCAAAGCAAAAACACAGCATCCATGGGACCTGATGGTGTCCCCGGCTGTGTGCTCCATGAACTCAATGAGGAATTAAACCCACAGCTAGGACAGCTGTTTAATCAAAGTCTTACCTCTGGATACATACCCAGGAGTGGCACTGCAACTGTGGTACCAAAGCCTTATCTGCAAAGCCATGGAGAGGATCATAATGGACCTCATAAATAAAGACATAGGGAATTTGCAGACTTTGGATCCAACCCAGTTTGGCTTTGTCAAAGGCAGATCATGCCTTTTAAACTTGGTTGACTTTTTCAAAACAGTCACCAAAGCCATTGATGAGGGAAAGGCAGTCCATACAGCCTACCTCGATCTGGCTAAGGCGTATCATTGAAAACTCATCAGCTTAAATGTCAACCCATACATCACAAGATGGGTTGCAAACTGGCTGAGTGACAGAACCCACAGGGTCAGAGCTGCTGGCGCCATGTCAGACTCAAAGCCTGTCACAAGTGGTGTCCCACAAACACAGGAGGGTTATGGCTGACAAAGTTTGCAGATGACTGCAAACTGGGCGCCTAGTAGAAAACACATCTGACACAGATATCCTTCAGAAGGGTCTCACAGAAAAGTTAAATGCCAAAAATGCATAGTCAAATAGGTGGCAATCCACTGAGCACAGAAGAAGTTATCAGGGACCTGGGGACCCAGGTTGATAGTAGTCTGTCATTCGACACCCATGTAGCTAAAGTAGTTAGGAAGACCTTCTACATTGCCCACCTTATCATGAAGGGATTCTCATCTAGATCAAGGGAGGTCATAGTCTCCCTTTACTCATCACTCATCAGACCAATGATTGAGTACAATGCCCCATTGAATGTATCTGACCCGACACTTGCAGCAGCTGGAGAGGCCACAAAAGTTCCTCACCAAAAGGATAAAGGGTCTCAAAATCTGTCCTATGCTGCCCGACTGAAAGAACTCCAGCTCTATTCAGTAGAGGTGACCTTTGCCTAACATACAAGGCCATGTCAAACCCAGATTTGATGAATATGCTTCACCTCAAAAATCTAGATCCATCAGAGCCACAAGGGCGGAGACTTAAACCAGATAGATTCATCACCCAAAGACTCCCTATGCTGTGGAACAAAATCTGGCCTTGTTCAAGAGAAATCTTGACCAATGGATGGGAGATGGATTACCTCAGTGTCACTGCTCGACAGAGGCACAGCAAAATAATGGGTATAGTTCCCCATAGGCAGATAGCCTAGTATGAACCTATGAACCTATGAACCTATGAAGAAAAGCGCAGTCCGGGTCTGAACTGTCTGCAAACAGCTAAAGTATGTGTCTGCCTGTTTGAGCCAATATTCATTTTTCCCTGGCGAGCACTCTGCTTTGGCTTGTAAGCCCCCCCCCCCCCACACACACACACACACTCATCTTCCACTTTCTCTCTTATTCCCTTCTGTTAGCAAATAGTATCCATAACTGATCAATACTGTGTGTTTGTTAATTTAAACTGAGACTGCAGTAGCCTACTGATACAAGGTTATCCTGTTTTTCCACCTGAGAAATGGTTAAGAAATGACTTACAGTTTTAGAGCAGTCCTTGGTCAATTCTTATTGTTTCTTAAACACAAACTTGTCTTAGCTTTGGCTCATTAGCAGCAGTACAAAAGAACTGCCTGCTCACACCCTTGTTCTCCCTCTCCCCTTTTCCTGTTTATTACCTTAAGCCAATCCCAAAGCTAATAAATATTACCTGTGACAGGCACCATTTTTAAAACTACAACCACCCTTTGTCACTATCATATGTTCATTTATCAGCTTACTCTGTTACCTGATTGTTTCCAGCCCCCTCATAAGAGCTACTAACAGGGTCTCTACCCACTTCTACCCACTTCGCTCCCCACCCTGCTCCCTATTCCCTCCTGCCCCCAGTGGTCCTACATTTATTACACTCACAAACCCCTCCCATCTTTCCAATAGCCAACCACAGCGCTAACCCAACACTACCTCCTCCATCTTCCCACTACTATCACACCTCCTCAACTAACATGTACAATCATACCTTACCTATGCTCACTGCATGCACTCTCCTTGCATATCTTACATCCTACCAAAGCTCCGTCATTCCCCCACTCAACCACTACCACTGTACTACTACTCACACCACCACTCATGTCTCACCCTCACTCAGCTCCCCCCAACAACTCAAGAACCATCCCTATGCACCCCCACATATTCTACCAACTATATTACTCAAACATAAAGCATCCCTGCAACTTAACATAGTAACCCTCCCACCATACCTATTACCCACAGAGCACAATCATAAAGTTTCCCTAATAAACAAACACATTCAAAAACTGAGAAAACTAATAACCTCATGCATATCAAAACTAGCCCTAAGTGGAGACATCCACCCCAACCCTGGCCCTACCATCTCCAACCCCAATCCTCATAATCAGACTAGAAACCACAACTTCTCCCATATCACAGCCAACAGAAAGCCAAGAGACTTCCTTCTACTAAGCCTAAATATTAGAAGTATATCCAACAAAGTCCATGAACTCCATGCCACCATAGACTTGTACTCCCCAGATATAGTCATCCTGACAGAGACCTGGCTAAAACCTCATATTACCAGTAAGCAAATACTCCCTACCGGTTACGGCATACTAAGAGTAGACCGGCTAAACAAGAAAGGAGGCAGTGTAGCTATAATATTTAAACAGCATCTAAACATCCAGATCTTAAAATCATCAGCTCCACAAATAGGCAATGAAGAAATAATATATACCAACCTCAAAATAAACCAAAACAAAACCATCAACATAATTGGATTCTACTTCCCACCTGGCCAAAACATCCCTCCACTAGAAAACCTCCTCAGCTGGTCTACCCACCATCTCCCCCAAGAAACTATAATTTTAGGTGATTTCAATATTGACTGGCAATCCTGTTCTGGCAACCATCCAACCCATCATGTAAACCTTCATGGCTTCACCCAACTAGTCCAGTCACCAACCAGGATAAATAAAAACTCCAGCAAGCACACTACCCTGGACTGGATACTAGTCAGTAAGAGCCCCCAGTCATATATAACAGGCTGCTTATCAGATAGCCTCAGTGATCACTCCCCAACATTCCTACTCAAAAAATACCTATACCAAACTAAACCTGTCATCTACCATCAAATACGTAAAAAACTAAACTTTAACCCACTCACATTCATCTCATCCCTCAAAGAATGTAACTGGCATCCTCTAAAGTACATCAGTCTTGATGACGCAGTTGAAGTTTTTAATACTACCTTCCTGAGCATCCTTAATTACCATGCCCCCATAAGACTTTCCAGAACCAAAGCACAACCCTCCCCATGGCTACAGAAAACCACTAAGTCAGAAATGAAAAAATGGATAAAGCCTGTGAGCACTGGCGCAAAACCAAAACCCCCTCAACTAGACAGAAATTCCTAGAACTACGCAATAGAGTCAAAAAGCTAATAAAACAGGACAAATTCCAGTACTACCAGTCTGCCCTAGACTCCTCCCAACACAGCCCCAAACAGTTCTGGTCCTCCATAAACTCCATCCTCCACCCAGGTAAAGTCAGTACCCCTCCTCCTAACATCCCTCACTCCTCTGAAAATATTGCTACCTCATTCAACACACACTTCACACAAACCATACTATCACTAGCTAAACACAACCCCCCTCCCCTCCAACCCACACTTTCAACTAGTAATCTCCCCACTGCCTTCACTTTTTCTCCTGTACCTACCTCAACACAAAAACACTCTTAACTAAACTTAAGCCCACCAAATTAGCAGCAGACAACCTCCCAAGTGAATACCTACAAATCGCAGCTGATGCTCTGGCCTACCCAGTATCCATCTTGAATAACCGATCTCTGTCAGAAAGTTACGTTCCCACACTGTGGAAAGTATCACGTATAATTCCCCTCCACAAAGGCGGCCCCTCCACAGAACTAACCAATTACCGCCCCATAGCTATTCTCTCTCCACTCTCCAAAATACTAGAGAGATGCATACACTCTCAGGTCTCAGACTACCTCCTTACTAACAACCTCCTTTCCAATACTCAGCATGGTTTCTGACCAAACCATAGCACCACCACTGCCTTACTCTCCTTTACTAACACTATCCTTCAGCATAAAAACAGTGGCTATTTCCTAGACCTATCTAAAGCATTTGACATTGTCCCATGCAAACAACTTATCACTGTCCTCAATAACCAATCCTTCTCTCAATCAGTCACCAACTGGTTTCAGAGTTACCTGTCTGACCTCCAACAATCCGTTGTATGGCAGAATGACATATGTCCCCAACTACCTGTCTCCATAGGGGTTCCTCAAGGATCCATCCTTGGACCCCTACTCTTCCCTGTTTTCACCAATAATCTAGCCTCTGCCACCAAACATGGCACACTCATACAATATGCAGATGACTCAACCATCATCTGCTCAGCCCAGTCCCTACTCAAACTGCAAAATGTCACACAGGAAGCCTTTTCCTCTGTTGAAACTTGGTTATATGATGCCCAATTAATACTCAACCCAAACAAAACTAAACTACTCATCTTCCAACCCACCAAACATACTCAAAACAACTCTCACTTTAACATCACAGCAAAAGACAGCACCACTATACACCCAACTGAACACACCAAATTGCTAGGAGTGGAAATAGACAATAAACTAAAATGTGACATTCACATATCCATCACCATAAAAAAAGTCCACAAAAAAACTAGGAGCGTTATACAGAAATAAGCAACTTCTCACCAAAGCAGCAAAGATTTCAGTAGCAAATTCCCACCTTATCTCCACCCTACTTTATGCCTCTCCAATATATACCAACCTAAGGCAATGCGATCTAAACAAGCTAGAGACCTGCTACAACAAAAGCGCCAAATTCGCCACAGGGCCATCCTACCGTAGTCACCACAGTCTCTCCCTTGCTGAACTGGGCTGGCTTGAACTCCCTCACCTCCTTCAATGGTATCAACTCTCACTCGCCCACAAACTAGTAAACCATCCACTAAATGTCCCATCCCTCCAGAATCTACTCCAACCCTATCGCACCACCAGACCACTAAGATCCAGCAACAAAAATCACTTGCAGATCACTAAAGACAATAACTCTGCTGGTGAAGCACTATCCTCTTGCTTCATAGCCAAATTATGGAACTCCCTCCCACCCACAATTACCTCCATATCATCACGCACCCACTTCAAAACTTTACTAAAAGCGCACCTAAAAACATGCTGGCAATGCCCTTACAACTCCCACTCTAATATCACCCACCCCATCCATATACTACCTTTCTTTCCAACCCACTAACTACCTTGATTATAGCAAGCTCAGATGCTCATAAGCCTAGTACTTATTATACAGCAGGAACTTCTTATTGTAACATTTGTTGATGTCTGTTATGTACTTTCCAGATAAAGATTCTAGTTGTCTACTGATGTACTATGTTCTTCATCTGTAAATATGTTTGTAATTAACTGCTATGTTAATCAAATTGTTAATCACTATGTAATCCAATGTAACTACTGTCTGTTTATTTTAACTGTGGAGCTTTTCTCCCCGGGCCTCCGCTGAAAATGGACCTATGTCCAGTCGGACACTCCCGGTCAACAAGTGTGAATAAATAAATAAATATATATATATATATATATATATATATATATATATATATATATATATATCGCGGTGGTGGTGCTGCAGTAGTGTTGTCGCCTCACAGTAAGACGCTGTCCAGTTCGATTCTCAGCTAGAGCTATTTCTGCGTGGAGACATGCGTGAATGGGCGTACCTTCTTTGAAGGTTGTGCGTCAGGGCTGGTAACTCGGCACGTAAAAATCAACTACCAATCATTAACGGACCAGAGTTCCGCTGTGGCGACCCCTAACTGGGAAAAGCCGAAAGACACAAACAAACATATATATATATATATATATATATATATATATATATATATATATATATATATATATATATACAGACAAACTTATTGATTAACTTTTGTCTGAGCAATGTTCATATGGGTTCCACATAACATGAATGCCAAACATGTATAATATCAAAAGCACAGGCTTTGTAGGTAAGTGTGGGTTTGCAGACTGGGGGGGGGGGGGGGTGGAAGTTTATGTGTGTAAGTGTGTGTTGGTCAGGTTTAAGGTTAGGTAAGGTGATAATGTATTACAACTTTGGGTGTATGTGTGGCTTTTACGGGTTGGGTTGGGGCTAAATTAGGTCATAGTTGCGTTGTTGTTTGTGTCTAGGTTTTTATGTGTTCTGTGTCCAGGATATCATGTGTAGTGGTACTGTTCCAGGAAGGGTTTTTCTTGTTGGGTGTAGGACTGGGGTTATAGGCAGGGTTAACAGGGGGTGAAGAAGTCCTGGGGGGGAGTATATATATATATATATATATATATATATATATATATATATATATATCTATATGAGTCTACCTGAGATGGTCGACAGGCCATATGATCGAAACTCATTTGGTCGACAGTTCATTTGGTCAACAGGCAGATTTGCCCCCCTCCCCAATATTGTTTGACCCTGGAGTTGATATATATAGTTAGGGGGTGGGGGGCACAGCCCCCCACATTGGGGGGTGTGGGGTCGAAGCCCCCCACATAACATGCTTGTCGACCAAATGAACTGTCGACCAAATGAGTTTTGATTATATGGCCTGTCGACCATCTCAGGTAGTCCCATATATATAATATATATATATATATATATATATATATATATATATATATATATATATATATATATATATGCGTGTCTGTGTGCTTATGTGTGCATATTTATTGAATTTCCTATTTGTTAATGTAAAGAATAGAAGAACTGAAGCACTCCAGCCCGTCTTCAGTCATGACTTGGCTACAGTTAGTAAAGTTTAAGATGGACATAGAAACAACAAGTTCAGTGAGGTCATGATGGTGGGTATAACTTGAAAATAATAAATAAAGTTAGATTAGGACATAATATGGATCTTATATATGTCTTCCACATACCTTACATCTGACCTAATACAACATGAATAACCACCAGGATTCAGTGAAAAATGTATGTGAACTGCACCAGAGTGAAAATGTTTCTTCTTGGAGTATGAATCTGAGCATATTATACAAATCTGAGAACATTACTAAATTACATTTTCCTGTGGCTGGAAAGAAGTTCCATTCCATATGCTTGCAACCCAAGTCTGGACACCCTAAAACAGCTTTGCAAGCTCTGCAGCTGCTGTCCTCAGGAAGTTCAAGTCTGCTTCAGTGCAGACATAACCTCCCAGCTAAAGTGTTCAGCACATGCTCAGTACAGAGCTCACCAGGCTTGTATGGCTGCTTTATTGTAAGGAGCTTAGGCTGTCCTGACCTCAGGATGGACAAGCTGACATTGGCTTCTCACTCCGATTCTCCCCCTGCCACCTCTCTAGCTCCCACGCCACTAATTAAGCGGGGATCATCTGGGTATGGTAAGGGCTTTATCCTTCTCTGCCACAGCCTCTATGCATTTCCTGGTTGGGAGTAATGATAATGCAGATACATAATTTATTTATTTAGTTAGTTAGTTATTTATTACAGTTTGATAACTGGGATAGACCACTGGGCCTGGAAGTCCCCGTTTTCAATGGAGGACCGGGGAGAAAAGCTCCACAGGATGTAGACAATTTTACAATAGTTATACAGAAGTAAATAAAGTAGTAGAACAGTGACAAATACTGAGATAATATACAAGTTGTTAAAAAAAAACATAACATTTCTAATCCTAGGTAATGATTTACAAAAGTGAGATTCATGTAGTCTAAACATATTAAAAGTACAGGCATTTCAGATGAAAAAACATGTAAGTAAAACATTTATGTACAGATAAAAAAAACAAACTTTTTTTAATGCATTGTTGATGAGTATAAAAACTTTAACAAGAGAATGGTGCCAATGATTAATCTGATTTACTTTAGATAATATTAAAATGTTATTTAGATATTAATGCTGTATGTTGATCTGAAGATAGGTGAAGACTGCCAGCTGTTCTCTTAAATGTGAAAAGACTGCATTGGATACTGAACTGCAAAAATGTAACAACAGTGCACTCTGCTGTAAGAAAGCTAAGTCAAGCATTTTATGACTTCTTTGATGTCAAACATTGGAGCCGATATGTCTAGAGGGAGGCATCCTGCCTAATTGTTTTAAGACCAGAGTTAATGGCTAGAGTTTGCAGGTATAAATGTCCTTTATTGCTGTGGTTTCTGACCAGGTGTAAAGAATGTAAATGTAGTTTCTGTGGGAACATCAGAGAAGTGTGAAGAATGATGTCATGTGAAGCAGCTCTGTGTTATCAGTTTAAAGCGAGAATCAGAGAGCTCAGAGCATTTGTCTTGAGATCATCCAATATCACCAGCACTGCCTGTTTCTGTATGTAAGTTTATTTTAGAACTGTGTTTTCTCTTACATATAGCTAGGAAATAGGAAGATTAGACTAGTTTGTTTCTGTGATGTCAGAACTTTTTTGCGGTATTATTTTAAGTATTTTTCTGTGATCTCTGAACTCTTGACTAGCACTGTGTATTAAGTATTGTCCTGTGTTTTTATTATTTATTAATAAATATTTTTAAACCTTTTAAGTGTGGCTCTTTTATGTAGAGTTAATTTCAGCTCTAGAGTACATTGCAAGTATATAGTGATACTGTAACAAGTCACTCTAATAAGCCTTAACTGTTCAGTCACACTTACCATTTGGATAATAATATTGCACAGTAATAATTGGACACCTTTTCAGAAGAGCCTTTGAGTAACTGATATTAGTGGGTGGTGGCATCTGGTACTACCTTTTAGACTGAGCAGAAAAGGGGCACAGCTGGTGAACCTGTGCTAGTCTTCCCCAGGAGTGTCTGTGTGGTTGTATAAACTCTTATCTCAAAGTGAGTGTGTGTTTGTATGTGTGTTAGCTACTTGAGCAGGGACATGAAACACTGGTTAGACAGAGAGGGGGCTGGAGGTTTTATCTTGTCCACTAGGCTGAGATCTGGACCCTATAGCTGTGCCAGTGTGGAGTTTTTTGGGGATCTGGAGAGAAAGGGTGAAACCAGCCCCAGAGTGACTGTGATCTATGTGTGCTCTTAAGGGAAATTGTACTTCACTGTGTGTATTTATTATCCTTTCACTATATGGACGCCCCTCACTGGTGTTAGTGGTGAGGATTGAGGCTCCTTGATTGCTGGGCCAGGGCATGGGTGTCAAAGTTGTTAATCATTTTTCCAATACATGCTGTAAAGTGAAACATGATATAACTAAGGGGTTCTGTCTAACCTGCTAAAATCATGTTGCTTTGGTCTGTTGTATTCTGCAACTGTTTGGTGAGTTTTGATTGATGTCATTTTTGATTATTATGATATTTTTAAAGTTCTATGATTGCAAAAAAAACTGTAATAGATACAAATGATTAGGCTTTTAAGATAACGGTGCCCTTATAATTAAAGTCTAACAATTACATCTACTGGATGTAAGATATTTCATTGTAATGCTATCATTTCTTTCAGCCCTGTACAGTAACATAAATAAAATCATATGTGATGAGGATGGGCTAGTCTGTAGGTGACCTACTTAAGTAAAACACAGTCTGTTACTCTAAGATGTAATAGTGGAAACAGATTTCCTTATATGAAACATAGATTTTAACTAGCACATAATCAAACTGGGAGTAAATACATAACAAGTAAACAGTTATTTAACATATAGACAGCTAAACATGTAACAAGAAGAAGGCTTCTGAGGAAAAGACCATAAGTGATTACAAAACAGACCACTGAGACTGAATTAGAAAAGAAACACATACACACATAAATACATGTTACACACTCACACACACACACACACACACACACACACACACACACACACACACACACACACACGAGTTGGTGAACCATGCATTTCTCTACAAATAGAGACTAGAAGGATTTAATACACACATTCTTGAAGACTTGTCTGTCTTGTCTGTCTGTTTATTTCTCTCTCTATCTTTTGTCATCAGTGTTTAAGTACTTTTTAAATGTTTGATGTAATACATACATAAGTCTGAGTGATACAAAATTTTCATGAGATGCACAATCTGAAGTTGGAAGGTGAATAGCTCAGGGGAGGCATAATAAAGCATTCTTTCACAGAAAGCTTGGTGGATTGTTTGACATTTATGAGGAGATGAAAAAAGAGCAAAAAAGTAGTCAGTTAACTACGATCTATATCTCATAGAATAGATAAGAAAATGAGCAGAGAAAGTGTGCTAAGCATCCGATGTCAGTGATTAAAGTCTGTTTTTATGACTTTAGTGGGACCTCAGCAGCGAAGACAAGCTGGTATCCATACTTCTGGTAAAAGCCACAATGAACTGAGAAAAAATGCAGTTTACTCTCAGCTCATTGCCAATCACAAAATTAGAAGGCTGTTGAGACCCAAGGGTTTCTAATGTTAATCTTTCTGTGTATGTCTGTGTGCTTGTCTAATTCAATCACTTTTTTGAAACAAAAAGATACAAAGTTAACACAGTAATTATCTGGGATAACAAAAGTCGTATGATACAGACATTACACAATCTGAAACTACATACCTTAGCTAACAAACTACATAAAATGTTTGTGTGTGAGAAAGACATACTGATTAGTATAACTGATCAGGGTTGACAAGCAGCTCAAAGAAGCCACAAAATACAACATTTGTTGCAACTGTGCAACTGTGCTATGTAGTGACCTGTAAAACAGGTATAATTCAAATAAATATATACATTTCACTATGCAGATGTACCTGCTTTTCAGGGGAAACCTCAGAGCTTGAATCAGGTATAAAGACTTGAGTAGAGACATGAAGGAAGTGAAGGTTTGTGGGTATCAAACACAGGTCTGTAGACTGTGGCTGATTCATAGCTTCTTACTTTAAGCCATCAAATTGTATTCACCAGTCTGCTGTTTCATATAAAGAACAGGACATTATGGCAGCTGCATGTCTTCTCACCTAACAGCAATTTTCTATGTATCTAATCATAAAAAAAGAAAAGAACCCATAACTTTTTTGTTCAGGCTCATGACCAACTTAGGTGTATTGATGCCATGATTATTTCGGTGTCATTAGTCATCTATTGGCTAATAAAGGAGAAAAGGAGACAAACATGTTCCTTCTTTATTGTAAATTGTATTCAGATGAGGAAACGAGAGGTCAAACACAGCAGTGATTAAGTATAAATGACATCAGTGTTCAGAAATAGACTGAATTCCTGCATGTGCCACTTATTTCCCTTTATGTAGGCATCGGGATGGGGCTGTAATTCTGCATGGAACCATTCCAAGTACGACAGAACAGAACAAGGTGTGCAGAAGAACTGCCAGCCTCCTCCCGCCAAGCATCTGACAGAACCAATCACTCACAGTCCAGCAAGCCCAGGGCCAAGAAGAGGAGGGCAGCTGGTCACTTCTGGCCCCTGCCAAGAGAACGTGAGTCAGTCCCAACAGGAGCATTACTGAGACCATATGGAAGGGGCAGCAGGGAACAGGGGAGTTTAAAAGAAGAGACACATTTTTGCTTTCCAAATATAAAATACGTAATGTTGACTGCTGTTGTAAACTGCAAAGCAGAAACATATCTTCCAATAGTTACTGTTTTTATACTGTTTCCCAGATATCTAAGGAACCCAAACATCCTTTTCAAATGAGCAAACGTATGACTATGCAGATAATTTCCCTGCGCAATAATACAAAGTCTTGTAAAAGTACACTGGTGAGGGTGCTTTTAAGCCAACTGAACAAATGGGAGGTTGATAGATGTCTTTGTTATTCTATGTTACAATGAAGGCCTAACAACTGTTGTATTTCATGAAGGCTAAATGCTTTGTTGATGTGGGGAAGCAAAATGGATCTTCTGAACAGATGTGAGGTCTATTGTGAGGGGTGGGATGGTGGTGAGGTGGGGGGTCAGTGATGGAGTATTTGTTGGACAGTTCCCCCTCAGTGGAGTGAGAGGGTGCCTTTCGCATGAGACAAAAATGAAGGTGGCATGTGATGCCCGCATGCCAAAGGTCATGCTATCTATTACCACAAGCTAGTAAAGCCTTAAAAGAGAGAGTCTGAAGAAACCTATGCACATTAAAGTAGCAGCTGAGAGCCTTCATAGCCCCAAATAGCTGCCTGGATCCCTCTATCCAGGGCTTGAAACAGAACATTAACAAACAAGCTGGTCCTCACAGAAGCTGAGCGAGAGTATATAGACATCATGAAGGATAAGAAAGACTGAAAAAAATAAAGACAGAATGTTCCAGTCTTTTCAGAAAAGGGCTGGTATCATGGTACAGAGAGATGTTGGGGGGACTTCCCAATCAGATGAAGGAAATCTGCTACTCCCTACAATGGCAATGCTGAGAACCACAGTGGAGGAGTGAGGCAGTAATGAAGGTATATGGTCTTGTGACTTTTTTCTGATTGAATTGTTCCCTAATAGCACTTTTTGGGCTGTGTAGAAGATCACATACAGCCTTTTGAAGAGTACTGCAGGCAAGCGGTAGTTACAGCAAATTGTGCAAAACCCATAGAAAACATGACTTCAAGTTCCACTAACCAAATGCATTTCTGATGGCACTTTTCTTATAGTACCCCCATGGCTAGACACCATATTGTGATCTCATTGCATGGCATGTGCCAGGCATTATAATGAACCTGTCTTAAACCTCACAGACTCTGACAATGAAGCAGAGAGTGAAGGCTAGGCCTCTGCTATTTGGAATGTGAACTAAAATGGTGCGAAAGCAGAGGGCTAGCTTTGGTGGGGCAATGGGGTAACCTCCCTGGGTGCAGAGCGTTAGGAGGTGTGATTGGGTATTCAGTGTATTACCAGCATACATTAATGCCAGTGTTGCATTTGTAGTCTGAACTGAAGCCATGGATTAGTGTTTCATGTTTGATTCGAAAAAGCAGTTTTCTACAGTTTAAGAACAGCTGTACAGCTTTTTATTTTTTTTTTACACAGCATTGATTGGAAGAATAGTCCTATGGACCTGGCTTGCATCTTACACTAACATCCCATCAAGGAATGAGAACAACGTTTGTTTTTGCTCCTCAAGAAAAGGAACATGTCTAGAAAAGGATGGATGTGGCTTGTTTGCGCCAGTTTGGAGAGCTATACTGGGGAATGGAATTTTTTTTTTGGTCCTCAGCAGTTGAGGAGCAGAGGCATCAGATCTGGTAACAGCAGTGGATGCCTGATAAGCTGGCTGTAGCTCTGGGTAAAAGAAATGGTTCAAATGCTGGAACAGGCAGTAGGCAGAATGCCATATCTATGGCTTAGCAGTCATTTCGGAACATCGCAGTATAAAAAACATATTTCACATTACGAAACGAAATCCTCCTCACCATCTACACCCTTGTTCCATTTTTTCCTACTTGGGGTCAGGATTTCAGATCAGCTGTCACCCCCTGTCTTGATTCAGGGCCACTGATTTCCTTCATTTTTGTCAGGCATGCTTGACTGAGGCGTATCTTCTCTCTTGCAATCCAGCTGTCTCTTGGTTGGACGTCCTTGTTTCCCCTTGCCCAGACCACTGAAATCTGTTTTTTTTTTACCTTCTCTGCTACTTTGGCTTCTTCTCTGATGTCACCATTTTTTCATCTGTCCCACAGTGTGCATCCTATCACCCATCTCAAGACACTTCGCCTCCATTACCACACTCTTCCTCAGCTGCTCTGCCTTCACTGCCCAGGTTTCTGTACCGTAGAAACATACTGGTCACACCACTGTTTTATATACCTCACTTTTCAGTTTCTTTGGCATGTTTCTGTCATACACTACCCCTGACACTCTGTCCCAGTTGGCTGCAGCCCCCGATTCTTGTTTTCACCTCTACATTCAGACTTCCCTTCTCTTCAGCCATTCCTCCCAGATACTTGAAGCTGTTAACCTATTCCGCTATTTCCCTTCTATCTAAGTTTTCAGCTTCTTCTGCATTCTTCCATTTACTGCCACAACAACTGCCTTTTCTGTACTCAGATTTCATCATGTGTTCCTTCAGTTTTGTATTTAGTTCTCCTATCATTTTCCAAAGTTCCTGTTGAGAGTCTGTAGTACCACATCATCTGCATACAGCAGCTTTATTGATCTTATTTGAACCTTGAGTATAGCTAACAATGTCAGAAATGTAGACACAAATATTGCTTGGCAAATACAAGGACTCAATGACTCAGAACAGTGACCCTAAGACCCCATACCCATTCTTTGACAGCAAAAAGGAAGATGGGTAGCCTTTGAAAGGAAACCACTGTAGCCTGTGAGGACATAGCCACACATTGTCTCCATAAATTTATAATAAGACAGCACAAACACACAGAAGTGGGAATATGCAATGAAATCAGGAAACATGATGAGTACAGAACCTTCGCTGACCTCTGGTAGCAGAAAGAGTCTGCAAAATTCAGACTGAAGGTTACACTAAAATTGCTTCCTCAGTCAGGATAAAATTGGTGAAGGTGCAGCTGTATTCATTTAAAAAAACTAAACTTATGTTACAAGATGGATGAAACAGATAAGCTAATCTCAAAAGACTACAAATGCAAGCATGCTGTAATTATGCTAAAGCATGCAGGGGCAAAAGTTCAAATATTTGTGGTACACAGTTTCATAGATTTATAGATAAGTACTAGGCAATTGGTCTGCACTCTGTTAAAAGCAAAGCCAATAACCAATAGTCATGTGTTCCCTTCAGTCTGTAGGAAGGAAGTACAAGACAGAATGGGGGAGGGGGATATGAGGCTGCCCATCTAATCACATACGTTTACCATGAAGGTACTCAGGGTGCTACTCTGCTTGGCATGTAGCGGTAGTTTGTTCCTGAGGAGGGGGTTATATTGGGATATGAATCTAGCATGCCAAAATGTCTAATTTACCTTTTGATGAAGGTTTAGTTTTGTTAACCTCTAATCTGAAAAGTCATTTATTCTGCAAAGGAACAGGAGGCCAAAGAGTGCCGGATTTTTCATGGTTTGACCTTCACTGGGGACTCTGTAAGAAACTGAGTAGAGAGAGAGAGAGAGAGAGAGAGGGAGAACAAGAGAGAGTGAATGCTGTCAGTGGAACCCGATGAGAAAGATTTTTATGACCAGTAATCTTTTTTGTTAAGAAACTATAAGATTTCACATGTTTAGTAATATTTCTAGACAAATATATGCCAAAAGGGGCATTGAGTTTAATAACAGGTCTCATGAGATATGAGTAAGTAGAATTAGCACCTTCTTGGATCTAAAGGAAATGCATTTGGAATTGCATGAGTCAAATAGATGGCTTTCTGAACTTTTGTGGGGTCAGAATGGTCGAAAGATAATGAATTATCGGGTCTATATTACGTGATCGAAACCTTAAATTATCGAACACCTAAAGGTCGATCACAAAATATCGAACCCTTAACATTGAAAACAGCCATTTCCACATAGGGAAACAATGCTGTTAGCCAAATTTAAAAAAAAAAGTTTTAAACAGAAATTAAGTGGGGGGCTTCACACCCCCGACACCCCCCAACTAAATATACCAACTCCATGATCGCTCTACAGCGGAGAAAGAACAAAATCCACATAACGGCCAAACAACTCATTTCCCTGTGTGGAAATGGCTGTTTGCAATTTTTCAGACTTCGACATTTAGTGATCAATCTTTAGGTGTTCAATAAACAAAGGTTTTGAGCACATAATAGGGAACTGAATTATCAACAAGCAAAAATAAAAATCTGTGGTATCCCTCAAAGTCTCAGAAAACCCAGTATGCAACCTATTCTTGGTCAAAAACAAACCAAGAAGAAACTTCACAGTATGGAGGGTGTGAAGTTCACTCCTTGAAATATGTTATGTACCTAGTTCACTAATGAAAGTCGAACTTTAATATGCGTACTGCAAAAGAATAAAATAGTAGGTAGTCCACAGTTGAGTTAAAAATGGAATATCATTTATTGAAGCATACAAACAAGCGATCCTAGCTGACTATAATGAAAAGCATTAAGGACATTCAGTAAGTTATACATAATCAGGTTATTTGGAGCAAGGGAGAAGTTACAGAGGGTGCTTCTGTTAAGAGCAATAAAAGCATTACATTCATTCCTTTAACCAAGTCCCCCTTCTCCCTTAACACCAAAGTGTAAACTGAGACTGTTTGTTTGTTTGTTTGTCTTTCGGCTTTTTCCCGGTAAGGGGTCGCCACAGCGGAACTCCGGTCCGCTAATGATTGGCAGTAGATTTTTTTATGAAACGCCGAGGTGCCAGCTTGACGCCCAACCTTCAAAGAAGGCATGCCCATTTACACACGCATACCTTTTCGAATGCTACCCAACCGCGGGGAGGACATGCAGACTCCACACAGAAGGCACTCCCAAACCAAGCCGAGAATCGAATGGGAGAACTTCTTGCTGTGAGGTAACAACGGTACCGCCATACCACCACGGCAGCTGTAAACTGAGACTGTGTACCTTAGAAATGAAACTTAAAAGCTAGAGATGGGCTGCTCCTTTACGGCATTTACTTCTTTGAAGTCAAGGCCAATGTCAGTGGTCTCTGGCTGACTAAATTTGCAGAAGATTGCAAATTAGGAGCTGTCATTGAATCCCACACAGACACAAATGTTCTCCAGGAGGGGCTGACACAGACAAACAACTGGTGTCAGAACCATGGACTAAAACTAAATGCCAAGGAATGTATAATAGTATCCTTTGGGAAGTCATCCACCCCAGCTAACTATCCTATTGACAACACAGCCCTTAGAATTGGCCCAGGAGTCATATACTTAGGGGCACACATGGATAGTAATCTAGCCTTTGATCATCATGTGTCTACAGTAGTGAGGAAATCATTCTATGTTGTGCAACTTATAAACAAAGGTATGGCATCTAAGTCCAAGGAAGTCATTGTTTCACTGTATTCAGCATTCATCAGGCCTATCATTGAGTACAGTGCCCTCTTTGGTATGTACCTAATCAGGCATATCAAACAATTGGAATGTCCACAGAGGTTCCTCACTAAAGGAATACAGGGCTTAAGTAAAATGTCCTATGCAGACTGACTGAAGGCTCTATTCTTTTGTTCTGTCTCCTACAGGCTTTTGAGGGGAGATCAATGCCTGGCATACAGGGCATTGTCAGACCCCACTTTGATGGACTTTCTGCATATCCACAAAACAAACAGCACCAGAATTACCCATTCTAAAGACTTAGACCTTGCGTGTGATATAAATAGGACCTGCTGGAGAGATGGGTATGTTTCCCAGAGACTACCCTGTATATGGAACAAGCTCCCGTCCATGTGAAGCAGGTTCCTTCCTAACCAAATTCAAGTGCAACCTGGAAATTGGATGGGGAACAGGAAATTCATCCCTGGTTTGGCACCTATGTCTCTAATGGACACAAGAAACTGTAAATGGTTCATCTTCATGGCCCCTGCTTGTACATGTTTCATCTCCCAGGCCCATGCTTACACTTTTCAAGGGTATCAGAACTTGTCAGAGATTTGGGATGCATGGCTAGGCTTAAAAGGGCCCTTGTGGTCATTAGCCTAGTAAACACCTATGGCCCTGTGAACCTATAAAATATATAAGAACAGCCTGTTAAGACTAACCTACTGATCCAAACTTTATTAAAGAAACCAACTCACTAACAAAATGACTAATTAACTAATAAAATATCTACCTCTAAACATCTATCAGAATAAATATTAGTAACTTAAAAACTGAAACACTTTTAACAAAGATTGCTTTTGTACCAAATAAATACTTCATCAGGTTTGTGTGTAAAAACATATCATATTAATGAATGTATATAACTCTACAAATGAACACATACATATGCTGAACACCATAGATTTAATTGTTAAGGTGGAAATACAGTGAAAAATGTTTGAAATAAATAGTAAAAAATGTTAGAAATAAAGCATTAAAGCCCTGGTGATCTGTTCAAGTGTGGCATCTAACTAAGAAATCATTTAGTTTAAATGAGTAAAAGTATCAGAAAACAGCACCAATGTCAGTTATTTTCATTGTAAAATATTTACAGTGTTTGATATTAGTTTATAACAATATTAGCATGTATAAAATTAACATGCAATGTCAGCATTAATCAGTCCCATATCAGCCTTTTAATAGTCTTTTAAACAGTGGGGCAGTTTTCTGAGTTCTAGTATGCATTTTATGGAGCAATAATAAAGCCCCGGTTTTCTAACATAATTCAGTTTCACCTGCCACAGTAGTTCATGTTTTTTCTAAAAGATTAGGGATGTCTCCTTCTAGTCCCAAAAGGTCCACATGATCAATAATATGAAATTTAAAGACAGTGTGTTTTTTGTGAAGCTGCAGGTGCCAACCAGTGCATTATTTTTGCACTTACCTCTAATTGCAGAAAGATGGCCAAACATCCTTCTTTTAAGTCTGTTGAGTGTTTTCCCCAAATAAAATGCGTGACAGTTATTGTAGCTTGCCCTGTAAACCACCACTATTGAGTTACAGTCACATCCTGCATTGGCTTTAATCAGTTTCTTTAAATAAGGGCATAAAAACATGCCTCCCTCCTGTATGTGCCGTCAAAAAACACAGTTGGCTCCACACGTATAGGTGAATGTATCCAGTGGTCTGGGCCTACCTTCAATGCAACTCCTGATGTTTCTGCCTTTCCCATATGGCCCAGTTCTCTGTAATAATATTAATGATGCTGTAATAGTCAACAGTAAAAGTCAAGATATAACTGTCTTTAGATTTGTTGTCCATACGTTTCTTTAAAACCCTGCTATAAGGAGTTAAGTACTGATGAATTTGTACTTTTTAGTTCAATTACAGGTTCCAGAATGCATCTTAACATATTGCTTTCTTATCACCTCACAAAAAAATAATTTTCAAGATAATTTAGGTTCTTAAGAAAGTGTTCCATTTTCATGGTGATCCTGGCCAACCTGTAGCCCTGGGACTTAACAATGTTATATTTTGTCATGGTGGGATGGAGACTCTTATTATGTAACAGGAGGTTTACTCTGGTAGGTTTTCTGTAAAGATCTGTGTCCATTTTACCTTGGTCCAAGACTTTAGTAGTCTGCATATCTACGAGACTGCTGAGGTGAGGATGTCGGAAGAGGTGAAATGCAGGAAGGTGGTGATTTGATTCAGATAGTTGATAACATTTTCTAATTTAGCACTGTCTCCTTTCCACTGTGACATGTTGCATGTATTCTCTGTTGTTATAAACATAAGCATCCTCCCACTTTCCTAGGGCTATGTTAGCTAGGCTAGGGGCCATAGTTGCTCCCATGTTCTCCACTGTAGGTCTGACAGAGCATAGGTACTGGTTGATTTAAAATCCTAAAGCTTGTTGAAAAGTTTGGGATAATGCTTGCAAATCCCCTGGAATTGGATGAACACTTAAATCCATTAAATTAGTAGTTATAGAATCATGTCCAAAATTGCTCATAACCTGTGTGATTAGCAAAACCACCTGGTTTACTTCCTCTTTTTCAGAACCCAATAAAGCCATGCCGAGCTGTAACCAATAAACCAAAGACACTCCAAAAAAACAGCAAATCCAAGAACTCAGAAAAACTTGAAAACAACACTTCTTGGAGGAAGTGCTCGAGTCAAAAAGAACCAAAATACTTATTATACTGAATAAAAGGGTTAAAAATGTTATCCAAATAATACAAAATAGTCATGGCCTTGTGTCTACAACTCGACGCTACAGCTCTAAATAGCGGACAGGTTTTGTTTGTATGACTTTTGGGAATACCAAATATCTTCCCTAATGCTGGCTCATCCACTGTAAAAAATTCAAACAAAGCATAATCAATATTCTTTTGACTGAACAGATGAAAAACCTCATAATCAATCTTATTAAAAATTGTATTAGTTCTGTTTTATTAACATTCTCATAAAAGGTTTCATCAGACAATACCATAATCATCTCTCCTTGATATTTGGCTTCCTCCATAATCTCCATTCCACATCCCTTATCTGCTTTCATACATCTTATATGTTAATTGCATTTGTAATATTGCTGGTTGATTAATTAGGATGAGACTATTTAAATATTTATTTTTAATGAGTTTGACTTTCTGATGAAGTTCTGGGCAAATAAAATGGAATGAAAGTGCTAATTGTGTGTCGTGGTCAATTTTGGTTCTTCAGACTCGGGCAGTGCCACAAGGAAGTGTTGTTTTCAAGTTTTTCTGAGTTCTTGGATTTGCTGTTTTTCGAATATATATATATATATATATATATATATATATATATATATATATATGTATTATATATATGTATATATATATATATATATATATATATATATATATATATATATATATATATATATATAAAAATAACATATATATATATATATATAAAATGCATATATATATATATATATATATATATATATATATATAAAATGCATATATATATATATATATATATATATATATATATATATATATATATATATATATATATATATATATATATATATATACATATATATATATATATATATATATATATATATATATATATATATATGAATGAAATAAGCAGGGGGTGTGCCCCTCACATGTGGGTTGCAGGGGAGCTTGGCCCCATAAAAAAAATTTGTTTCTGTTTTTATATTTTTTTTTTGGTGTTTTGTTGTTTGATCTCTCTGGATTGCTGTTTTACAGTTTGATGTTTAGATACTTCGATTGATACTGTGATGTATCTACATACATATAAAAAAAAAATTTACTAATATATGCTTGAGACCCAGAATGTTGTGTCGAGCAATAGCCGTAAGAATATCCTAAAAGTTGACGCGTCAAATACTGACATGTGCATTAACACTAAATATCGAAACTCCCTACCACTTTGGATCCAGGATCAAGTGATAATATGTTGAAGAGGTGCAAATTCAGACATTTGAGTTAATATTGGTATTTGACAAAATGAGTATCAGTATTCAGGGTTTTAAACTGCTCAATTGCACATTCCGGGTCTTGAGCATCTAAAAGTAAACCTATAACATATTTTATATACAGACGCACACACACACACACACATTTATAAATGTTTATATATATATCAATATCTATATATGCATATAGATATATAGATACACATATACACCAAAGGGTAAAAAGGTCACACAGACAAACCATTCAGTAAAAACTCTAAGAGAAACCTGACTAAGCTAGAGTTTTCACTGTGTGATACCCTAAACCTGTTCTAATGGAGGCGCATGGGATATATGCAAATGACCCATTAACAACAAAAAGTGTTTCAGCTACATGGCTTCTGAATGCCTATGGATTTTTACTTTTTAAGTCTTCATGATTACCTTCAGGCCTATAACGCCAAACTGTAGCTGTGAACATGCATATTTCAGCCTTTTTAGTGACCTCATTAGCACAATATGAGTGGATTGTTTGGTTGAACACAGGGTCTTAAACAATATATATACACATAACGTAACCAAAAACCAGAAACTAGATACTAAAACAAAAAAATAGCCAAAACCTTGTACGGAACCACTGATGTTATAAAAACCATGTACTGACGAAAACACACACTGATAGAATAAAGCAAGCACTTTAATAATCCATTTTAGCGCTTTCATCTCCAATAGAGACTTCTTCAGAAATAAAACAAAAGCACCAATTGAGTACATTTATATACTAAATTATCGTGACATCACCATTAATTAATTTGATTTAAAAAGATATCACCAAAATTACATTTAAAAACATTCTTGTGTAAACTACTGTTTTGCGTCCAGTAAATTATTGACCACTAAATGTTAAATATTTGTTGTAGAACATTTTTCATGTACATAAGTATACTTTCACTTTACTTAAAAAAATATTGAAAAAAATATATAATTTAATAATAGATTTAAATACAAGAATGAACTTTAAAATTCTTAAATTAAAATCCATTAATTTATATCCGTGTTGTGTTGAATCTAATAAAACACCTTAAACTAATACTATTAAAAAACACACTATTAATCCTATATATTATTGGCCCTTTCTTGTAACATAGGAGCAAGTGATACATAGTCATTTAAACCTGGTGCAAACATTGCTGCCAGTCAATGGTTCCGTACAAGGTTTCGGCTATTTTTTTGTTTTAATATATACACATACACATACATATACACATATAGTTATATATATATATATATATATATATATATATATAAAGAGAGAGAGAGAGAGACACACACACACACACACACACACACACACACACACACACACACACACACACACACTCATTTCTTTAGTTATCTGTTGCATTTGATTACCAGAAATTAAAGAAACCTTTTGGGTGGCTGCCTGCCCCAGCTGACATAATATATACAAATAAGATACATGCAGTGTATAGAGATAGCAAACACTTCAATGCGCAGTGAATTACTGGGCCTTTGTCTTTTTCTGACAATATTTCAAGCCTGCTTAAACAAAAGCATTGCTGGTGATTCCCTGCTGGGTGAGTAAAGTAAACCTATATTTTTTGTCTGTGAGTGTAGAGCTGCTTTCTGTTTTACCTGCTCCATTTTGTTTTCGGTTTTAATAAATCTGCTTGCCTGGTGTTTTTACTCTATGTGAGAGATAGACACTTAAATTATCTAGGCTGCACATTTCACATTTTTTTCATTAGTCAAATTGTTACTTGAGTGGTCCTTAAATATACAATGACTTTCTGGGTCTTTGTCTTTTTCTGAAAAGATTTCAAGCCTGCATAAACTAAAGCACTGCTGGAGATTCCCTGCTTGTTTTCCCCACCCACCCTCTCATTTCTTCATCATTTGTTTTTAAACATGGTGATTTTAGGTTATCCACCCCTACTGCTAATTGAGCTTAATTAGCTCCTCCCCTTCTACACTGCTGTTGATATTATGAATTATTTATTTGCCTTTCATTGTGCTTATATTGCAAAAGGGGCATTTTGCCTCTCATTGTCTGTTCTGTTGATTTACTTGATCTGAATTCATTATCTAGCTAGCTGTTGGACAAAGTAGTGTATTTTTACACTCTAGCAAGTTTTTTATTTTTACATCAAGAGGTCAGTGGATTTTTCATCTAGTGCATTGGGACGTAGTCTGGTCTGTTTAGGTTGGGAAACACTTGAGAATTCTGCATGTAGTTCTATTGGCTGGAGGGCTTATTAATCAGCTTATTTTGTTTTCTAGTGCCTTTATGAATTCTGTACATTTGATTGGCTCTTGACTCATTTATATAAAGTGAAGTACTTTTATTTAATAATCACACATTTATAAGCTGTTTAAAGTACACCGCAGTATCCATATCTTTACATTTGTTTGTTGTAGCATTTTGTATCTTTTAAGTTTGTTTGTGGTAGCATTTCACTTTGGACACTACTTTACTATATCTCCCCATTAGAAGGACAGGATTATTCATCTAGTGGTGGTAGTTGTTTACTTAGTCTATCTGAGCTGAGAAACACACAAAAAGGCTGTAAGTATTTTTTGTACTTCTCATATATTGTGACTGTACTTCAGCAGTTTAAAAAAAATGGTACTGTTTGCTGCTGCTTTAAGTAGTTAATTACACTGTATTACATTGTATCTGTTAGTTGTAGGGCTTTTGTTGGTACTTTGTGTGGTCTTGTTACACTTGGGCTTCAAATCATCAGCTATTCTACATTAAGAAAGTGTTTTTTCTGCATCCTTGCAGCAGAAATGTGCTTATTTAACCTGTCTGAGTTAGGGATTGCTGGTGAAAAGCTTATTGTGTGATTTCTCAATTGGTAGTTAGCTTTAAACCTGTTTCTCTTTGCATGTATTTAAGCCTTGAATTTGCTTAGTGCTGTATAGACACAAAAACCTAGAAGTTCAGTTTTTCCCTAAGCAGCTGTCAATGAAACCCTTCCAAGCTTTTCTGCTGCTCTAGGAGCAACTCAGTTGCGCACTGAGCAGCATTGCCTTATTGATCAACCTTAGCCTATACAAAGTATAGGCCCCTCTTGTAGTCTCAGGACTTCTAGCACAGTCCTGTCAAATTAACCCATTCACTTCCCTAATAAAACATACAGCAAGAGCCTACTATCATGGACAGGCAGTTTCCCATCATCTATCTTGCCAGCCTGATAGACATAGGCATCCTGAGGCAATATAACACTTGTCTTATGTATACTGACAACCACTTACTCCAGAAATAAACAAATACTTCATATGGGAGATGTAGTTACACTATGAAATTGGAGGCAAGACTCTAACATAAGGACAAATTGAATGCCAAACAGGTTGTCAGTACACACACATTTCCCACAGTAAATAAGGACATGACACATAAACCCACATATGTGGATGTACTCACTAGTAACTTACTAGAAGACAAGATGCCTCTCAAACAGAAGCCACTTGCACATATAGCAATGTAAGAAACAACCACAACACATAATAACATACATATCAGTGTCTCAACAAATAAGGCCATAAGGTGTAACACAACAAAAAGTTAATGTATTGGTCATAGGTGACTCCATTGTGAGAAACATAGATGAATCCTCACCAGGCTGCATAAGGAGCAGGTTACAGTTAGCTGCCTGTCAGGAGCCAGGATCCACAAAAAAAAAAAAACAACAAAGGAAGAAAAAACTGTTCAAAACACAACAAACAATGAAAAGCTTCACACAAAGACCATTAAATGTTTTCAGTTTTATTCTGGTACCTCAATCTTTGGCCTTCTTGGAATAAATTACACATAAAAGTGGTCACATTTATAAAACCAGTGTGTCAATCAAATTCCAAACTCCGCCCTAGAATTAAAAAAAAAATCTGTTTTTTTTCACTCTTTGTTTCCTGTCCAATTTTAACACCTCAGAATAACTCTAAGTGCATTATTTGTCATTTTGACCTGTTTTCCACAACATGACTACCAATGAGGCTTGATGTATTAATGCAATCTTGTTCTCCCTCAACCCTTTCTCTTTCCCACAATGCTTTGTATGACTCATGCTAGACATAAGGAAGTAGTTTTTAATTCCTGTGACACTGATATGTAATGGGATTTGTGAGGGTCACTGTTATTTTCTTTACCTTCTGTAAAAGGAATGCTTCTTTTCTGTCTCTAATCAGCCTCATTTATGTTTGGCTCAGTCCTTGTTTTACACTATACTTAGAAGTTATCCAGCTACAGACAGAAAAGTAACTAAATTGCAGGCCTTTGTTCAGTGTTTCCTTTTGTAGTTCCAGAGGAATTGAGAGTCCCCTCCTCCACACTACTGCAGAGGTATTAAAACTGTCAGTGCACTGAGAGACCCTTGCAGAATCAATTCCTCTTAAACTACAAAAGAAAACCCAGAACAAAGGCCTGCAATTTAGTTACTTTTCTAGCTGTAGATGGATAACTTCTAAGTATAGTGTAAAAAAAGGTTTGAGCCGAACATAAATGAGGGTGATTAGAGACAGAAAAGAAGCAGTCCTTTTACAGAACGTAAAAAAAATAACAGTGACTCACACAAATCCTATTATATGCAAATGGCATGGAAATTCAAAGTTACTCCCTTATGTCTGGCATGAGTCATACAAAGCATTATGGGAAAAAAAAGGGTTGAGGGAGAACAAGATCACATTGCTACACCAAGCCCCATTGGTAGCTATGTTGTGGAAAACAGGCTAAAATTACAAATAAAGCACTTAGAGTGATTTTGAGGTAGGTCAGGAAGCAAAGATAAAGTGAAAAAAAACAGATTTTTTAGTTCTAGGGTGGAGGTTTCCTTTAAACAATTAAACTGCCCTAACTACCAAAATCAATTATCAAATTATCTTAAAAACGCATATTGTTTTATACAAAAGCATGCCTCTTAACCTGAAAACATCAAAAATCTGGACAAAGGCCCATGAAAAATAGGTACAAATATGTATGCTGATTAACATAACACTTGCATACATAATTATTTAACCATGGTCACTCCAATAGAATTGTGGGATACCAACTTTCAAATGCAACCTGAAGAATAGACAACCAAAATATGGCCCCGGAGTCCCCCGCAGCCATTCCAATGTCCCATTACTTAGTTATTTTGTCCCATTTACCATAAACAATGTAGTATGCATACTACTTTACTTCTACAATGATTATTTGGATTTCATTTAAAACTTTTATTTGACATTTTAGAGCACAAACACTAATATAAATCTGCTAAACAAAGCAATATAGTCTCAGAATGAAAATAGACTTAGCATTAAAACGTCTTTGCCCTTGAAAGTTAACTCACATTCATTGAAACAGCATTTAAACCACATTCAAATAAAATGCATCTGACCAGTGATGGATAAAGATTACCTTTGGGCTGTTTTCAAATCCTAGGTCCCTTGCACAAAAAACATGCATGTGTTCTTTGATACACTTTCCTGACCGTATTAAATTATATTCCTTGTATAATACAGCACACTTCACATTTTAAATTTATTGTTTTAAAGATTTTTCCAGTAAGCAGTGAAACAAAATGCATGAACCAATAATGACAAAAAGGCCCAATTCAGAACATTTCCATCATAAAAGTTTGCTGAATCTTCTACAACCCACCAGTATCAGTAAATATGCGCAATCTCTGCAGAAGTAAAAGTCATCTAAATAATTCCACATTAACGAGATCTGTAACTAAAAATGAGGTTGCTGCTAGCAAAGAACTTTAAATTTCATTGTTTCATCTACAAATAAAGTGCCTGCTGCCCCTGAAGAATAAACTGCATATGTTACATTAAAAAATGTTAAGCTAGTAATATTTCAATAGGGAATGAATGGCAAACTGATAACAGGTTCATAGTTACTTGGTAACTCCTCCAAAGGAGGACATTCACAGGACTGCAGCATCCACTCCCTTTAAAGTACAACACAGTACAGTATCAGTGATCCATCTGCAAACTGTGGGAGTAGAACCCACACCCTTCTGCATCAAAAGCAAGTATACTTCCTGCTGTGCTACAAACAATGCAAGTAGACTTTGCATAAGCAGCACTAAATGTCTCTTTTCCTGAAGAACTGTGCAGCACAAGAAATCAGGAAAAAGCCAAAATGTATTGGGGGGACAAAGGCCCAAAACCGGGGGCACATTTTAAACATAGCATGTATAATCTTAGAAAGTTGTTAGAATAAAATGTTGTGTTACCATGTGTTTTCTGAAATCTAGAAAGACTGAAACATAAATGGCTATCATTATTTAGTGAAAACCACAAATGTTATTTTTATTTAACATTTGTTTACTGGGAATGTCTGACTTGGAACAAAACCAGTTTTCAGTAGAGGCTCCAGACACATCTTTGTATATGGGAGGAAACCAGAGCATCTAGTGGGAACCCACACAGACACAGGGAGGACATGCAGACTCTAAACAGAAGACACTTCAGCCAAGAATCGAACCAGAGAACTTCTTGCTGTGAAACAACAAGACTGCCACTGTACCACCACACCATCTGAATTTTAAGAGGAACAGACCAAATATATGAGCCAAACATTCCAGATATTCTGTGAAAATGTGTACAATTGAGAGCTACAACTGTTTTAACAAGAAGTGATGGAATGGGTAGAGAACTCAGGCTCTTGCTCTGTGTACCTAAGGTACAGGGTTTGAGCCCGCAAACACACACACACACACACACACACACACACACACACACACACACACACACACACACACACACACACACACACACACACTGCTGAATCACTAAAACAGTGCAAAATACAAGTGCTGAATCACTTAAACAGTGTGACCAGTAATTCCACACACCCCCTATATGCAGAGTATGAACTAAATCTCCAATGCTTGCGGCAGACAAAAGAAATAAAAATGCAATGCTTGCAGTGGCAGAAAAATACAAGTGCTGAATCACTTAAACAGGGCAACCAGAAATTCCACTCACATTTGCCTGTCATCAGAACACTGCTTTTCTTGTCCTCTGGCTTACTTCCAGGTGTCCAATATCCTCTGGCTTAAGTCCAGGTTTCCAACATCCTCTAGCTTACTTCCAGGTGTCCAACAGCTTGCATGCTGCTTGCTAGCTGCTCAGAAAAAGTACAGTGAAGCCCTCAGCCAATTCCAACAGGCTGATGGGCTGCTGATGTCATCACACACTGCACATGATGACGTCAGCCAAAAAGGTCGGGGGGAAGAAAAAGATGGAAAATTAAGGGGTGCCACTTGGGAATTGTGACACCCCATTATTTGGACCTCAAAAAACAGTAAAAACTGAGAAATTCAGTATGGTTGAGAGGTATGTACAAAAGCTATGTTCTCTATTTTCAGACATGAATATACTACACATAAATAGTTAAATATCTATATATGGATACTCACAATGTCAAATTTGCATCCAGATTCATCCCCTTAGGGTACAATATTCTGTAGTTTAAAATCATCTTACATTCCAATTTATTTAACTTATCCTTAAAGCTTCCACCTGTAATTAAATGTGGTCGGGTTAAAACACTAAAAATTAAATTATCTTCTAACCCTCCATGTGCAGTTGAAAAATGATTTCAGACAGGACTGTTTACATTTCCTCTCCTAATATCCCCCAAATGTTCCATAATTCTGATCTTAACTTTTCTCTTAGTTTGTCCAATATACCATTTTGTATATGGACATCCAAGTACCCCCTGAGAATTGCAATTAAACATCTCCATAGCCATATATCTCCTTCCATTACTTTTTACCTGTCAAATTCCTAATTCTACGACAGACTACACAATTTTCACATGCACGTGCTTCCACTTTGTCCCCGTTATCTGCAATCACCTCATCCCCATTTACTATTTTTTTTTCAAATTACTGAATCTTCGATATGAAAAGTTCACATGTTTGGAAAAAAGATGTCCCACTGTAGTATCATAACACACTATATGCCACAATTTCCTTAATATCTGCTCAAAATTAAAAGGAAAGGGGGAAAATAAATAAAATAAAATAAACAAATAAAACTTTGTCACAAAGAATATTTTCTCTTTGTTTTCATCTGAAATTTCCTTGTTCTTAATCTTAATACTATTCCCCCTCCAAAACTTTCCACATGCCTTATTTTGTCGTAACACTTTATTATTGGCTTCCCATAATTTTGATTTCGAATAACCATGAGTTACCAACCTATCATAAACCTCCCCCAAATATGTCTCCCTTAAGCTTACATTGAAGTGTTGCAATAAATCCTGTTAAATTTCCCACAGGGAAGTGATTTAATCAAAAGGGGAGGGTGCATACTTTCTGCATGAAGAAAATGATTAACATATGTAGGCTTCCTATAAGGCCTATATTGAACACTGTTTCCATCATCAACATAAAATTCCACATCCAAAAATGCTATACTTTTTGAATTCAATTGATATGTGAATTTAAAACCATGTGGATTGTCATTTAATTGCCTGACAAATTTCAAAAATTCTTCCTGTACTCCCCTACAAACAAAAATTAAATCATCAATCTTCTTCTTCTTTCGGCTTTTCCCGGTTAGGGGTCGCCACAGTGGATCATCTGTCCGCAATTAAATCATCAATAAACCTTTTAAAACAAACCACATGGTTTCTGAAAAAAAGAGGATGTATACAAAAATTGTCTCTCACATTCACCCATATAAATGATGACATAAGTTAAGGCATAAAAAGAACTTTTTATCCCATTCAAAATAATTATGGGTGAGGCAAAATTCCAAAATGGACAATAAGTTTGAGAACCTTCCCCCATGATCTTACCCATTGCATCCAAACCCCACGTAATTTCGATGTTAGAGTATAATGCACTAACATTTACAGTGGCCCCAAAATAATCACTTTGGCAACTAATCATTTTCAAAATGCCACATAATTCTGCTGTACTCTTAACATGTGGCAGCACTCTGGATTGGTGACTCCATTGTGAGAAACATGGATGTTCCCCTCACCAGACTGTATAAGGAGCAGGTTACAGTTAGCTGCCTGTCAGGTGCCAGGATCTGTTAAGTCACTCAACCACAACATAGTCCATGTGGGGTGAATGACTTGAGATGTACTTCACTGGAGTATATGAAGAGAGACATGACTGAGCTCTCAGATTATGTATCACAGGCAGGTATAAGCCTCATCTTAAGCAGCATTCTACCTTCTCCAAGGATGATGCCACAATACAAACAAAAAATAATTAACTTTAACAATTGGCTTTGCTTCTACTGTCAGTCCAAGGGAATCCAATATCTATCAGCCTGGGAGGACATGGTCGACAGGCCATGCTGCTTTGCCAGAGACCTTTGAACTTGTCTCCTGTAGGTTTTCGGAAACTGGCAAAAACATTAGCCACCCTTATTGTGCTTTTTTTAACAGTGTCAAAATAACCAACCTCCCAACATAACAAAATCCTCTGTAGGTAAACTGAAGGTACTGCTGCTTAATGCTAGAAATCTAAATAAGAGACTGTGCTCCCTGGAAGCACTCTTCACTTTGGTAGATGCTGACCTCTGTGCAGTCACTGAGACAAGGTTCAAATGTGCGGATAGCACCCTGGCCATTTAGAACTAGAGTACCTTCCATATCTTTGGATGACAAACTGAGCATGAAAGAAACAAAGGAAAAGTTGTATTTATCATCATTAATGATAAGTACACCTCGAGACTGGTCAAACAGTATGACTATCTTGAGCTACACCATGTCCAATTAACTATAGGCAAAGCTCCCTATTACATTATAGGTTCCCCACCATGAAACAGAAAAAGCATACCACATACCTGGATTTACTGGAGTACCTTGCCATACAGCACAACACCTTTCTCATTGGTGATTTTAATTATCCTACCATCAACTGGGAAACATACAAGACCACCAACATGCTGTTTCAGAGGTTATTGGACTTTGTCAATGCAAATGCTCTGAAACAGCTAGTCAGTACACCCACAAGAGGCTCAAATGTCCTGGATATAGTACTCACTAACATGGGAGGGCATTGCAGGACCCTCCCCCATTGTGTGATGTCCTCCCTGGTAAGATCGGACAATAAGTCAGTCGTGTTTGATGTAATTATAAGACCAGCTACCCCATCAAGATGAAAAATGATTAAGAACTTTTCAAAGACAAATTATCTCCTACTAAGTAATGGTATAAGAAGTTTTAAAGCAGATAACATGGACTCCTATGCAGGGGTGTACACCAATGTCCTGTATAATCACTTAAGCAGTTTTATAGAATCGGCTGCACCTGACCATATTAAAACCAGGTCTTGCCGAAAAAACAAGACACCCTGGTAGACCACTAGTTTGAACAGGCTGCACAGCAATAAAAAGAAACTAATGTCCAAGAACAGCAGAGAGCTGGCTTAGCTGAGGAATACACCCCTCTCTAGCATAAACAAACAAATTAAAGATTGTGTCACGTCCTTCAAAGCTAATTATGAAGCAAAATTATCCTCCCTAGCTAAGGATAATCAGAAGGCATTCTTTAACTATGTCCAAAATCTAAACGGGAATACCCAGCTATGTGCTGATCTGGTTGTGGATGACATCACCCCTACTCAAATGGACATAATAGCCAACCTGCTAGCTGACAGATTTGGAGCAAACATCACCCCCTGTCCCCTCCAGTCATCCCCCAAAGTATACCTGCTACCATTAGAGCAGGTCATCTTGCCACTCTCCAAGGCCAAAACATGGCTTCAATGGGACCAAAAACATCACAGATTGCCTTTTAAACAACTTGAAACATGACCTAGTGGACCCACTTTGATACTTGTTTAATCACAGACTGTGAACTGGCTTTGTTCTGGTGGAATGGAGGATAGCAACAGTAACCTCTCTGCACAAAGGGGGATCATCAACTGACCCTGGGAATTATAGGCCCATAAGCTTGACTAGCCTTATCTGTAAGGCCATGGAAAGAATCATTATGAACCTTATTAACAAACATAGGTAATCTCCAAACTCTGGATCCAACCCAGTTTGGATTCATTAAAAGTAGAGCATGCCTGTTAAACTTGGTTGACTTCTTTGAGAAAGTCACCAAGGTCTTGGGTGAGGGAAAGACAGTGCATACCACCCATCTTGACCTAGTCAAGGCATTTGACACAATCCCCCACTCAGATATTACACAGAAACTCTCCCAATTGGGAATTAACCCCATACATTACCAGATGGGTAGCAAACTGGCTAACCAACAGGGAACATACTGTTAAAGTGGGTGATTTCACCTCTAGCAAAAGACTGTCACCAGTGGTATACCACAGGGTTCTGTGCTGGGCTCCTTACTGTTTGGAATTTATTTCTCAGAAGTCCAGGCAAACTTGGATGGCCTGTGGCTGACCAAGTTTGCTGACAATTGCAAACTGGGAGCAATCATTGAGTCCTCCATCAATGTTAATATACTGCAGACAGGGATAACACAAGCAAATGACTGGTGCCAAAACCATGGATTAAATATAAATGCAAAAAAGCATCATTATTCCCTTCAGGAAAGCTGACATCCTTACTAATTACATTATAGACATCAACCCCCCTAAGTATATACCCACTGGTATTCAGGTTGATAGTAATATGAACTTTGACCACCACGTATCCACAGTAGTAAGGAAATCCTTCTATGTGGTGCATCTTATAAGTAAAGGCATCACATCTAGATCAAACGATGTTATAATTCTATTATACCCATCCCTCATCAGACCAATAACTTAGTACAATGCTCCCTTTTGCATGTACTTCACCAGACACCTGCAACAATTGGAAGACCACAGAGGTTTCTCACCAAGAAATTACAGGGTACACAAAACAAGTTTTACGTGGAAAGACTGAAAGCCCTTGTGATGCCGATGCATGGGCCCAGTAATCAAGGAGCCTCAATCCTCACCACTAACACCAGTGAGGGATGTCCACATTGGAAAGGATAACAAATACACACACAGTAAAGTACAATTTCCCTTAAGAGCACACATAGATCACAGTCAATCTGGGGCTGGTTTCTCCCTTTCTCTCCAGATCCCCAATAAGACTCCCCACTGGCACAGCTATAGGGTACAGATCTCAGCCGAGTAGTCAAGCCAAAACCTACAGTGCCCTTTCTGTCCAACCAGTGCTTTGTGTCCCTGCCCAAGTAGCTGACGCACACACACACTTTGAAATTTGGTGTATATACAAACACACAGACACTCCTGGGGAACACTGGCACAGATTCTCCAGCTATGCCCCATCCTGCCAGGCTATAAGGTAGTGATCCCTGCCACCAGCTACTCTTATCAGCTACTAAAAAGGCCCTTACCAAAGGGTGTCTAGTTATTACTGTGCAATATTATTATCCAATTAGTAAGTGTGATGAACAGCAAGGCTTATTCAGAGTGGCTTTGTACAGTATCACTATATACATCCAATATACTCTAGAGTTTAAATTATCTGTACACAAAACAGCCACAGTTGAAAGGTTTAAAAATATTTAATAATAAATAATAAAAACACAAGACAAATCTTCTTAATTCAACACAGTGCTAATCAAGAGTTCAGAAATCACAGGAAAATGCTTAAAATAATACTGTGGAATAGTCTGACATAAATATAGAAAACAACTAGACTAAATCTGACTAAATTCCTATCTAACTCTAAGAGCAATCACAGTTCTACATAAACCTACATATAGAAGAAAAGCAGAGTACTGGTGAGAGCATGTTCACCAGACAAAATCCAAAATGCTATCTCTTTCTCTCTGAGATCTCTTCATAGTTTCATAGTTTCATAGTATAGTACTAGGCTATCTGCCCTGGGGCATTTGTAAGCCTAGCCATAGTGATGTGGCTTTTGCCACCCCAGGAAATGGTACAAAAATGTACAGAATAAATCTAGAATACTGTGCCTCTGTCTAGTAGTGACACAATGAAGGCCCCCTTATATAATAGAATGAGTTTATTGTGCCCCTGTCTAGCAGTGACACAGATGTGACCCCTGGGGTAAACTTACGATCTCCCATCCACTCATCAAGATTTCTCTTGAAGAGAGTCAGTGAGGGGCTCTGCCTAATATGAACTGGGATCCTGTTCCAAAGCATGGGAAGCCTCTGGGTTATGAATCTATCCCTCCAGCATGTCCTATTCATACTTGTGCCGAGGTTTAAGTCTTTAGCTTTCGTGGTCCTGATGGATTTGGGTTTTTTGAAGTGGAGCATGTCCATCAGATCCTGATTGGACATGGCCTTGTACGTCAGGCAGAGATCACCTCTGAGCAGGCGGTATGCTACTGAATAGAACTGAAGTTTCTTTAGTCTGGCAGAATAAGACATATGTTGGAGACCCTTGATCCTTTTGGTGAGGTACTTTTGTGGTCTCTCCAGCTGTTGCAAATGCCGGGTGAGGTACATACCAAATGGGGCATTGTACTCAATCATGGGTCTGATGAGGGAGGAATATAGGGGTACAATGACATCCTTGGATCTGGATGTGAATCCCTTCATGATGAGGTGTGCAAGGTAGAATGTTTTTCTAACCACTTTGGCAACGTGGGTGTCAAATGAGAGGTCGCTGTCTACTTGGGTCCCTAGGTCTCTGATTACTTTTTCTGTACTCAGTGGGTTGCTGTCTATGTGATAATTTGTGGCTACTTTGTTTTTTCCAAAAGGGATGACTATACCTTTTTGGCATTTAGTTTAAGGCCGTGACTACGGCACCAGTTGTCCGTTTCAGTGAGGCCTTTTTCTAGGATGTGTGTGTCTGCTGGTGTATCGACTATGGCGCCTAGTTTGCAGTCATCTGCGAACTTTGTCAGCCACAGCCCTCCCATGTTTGCTTTAACATCTGAGAAATAAATGCCGAACAAGAGGGGTCCCAGGACAGATCCCTGTGGGACACCACTTGTGACTGGCTTTGAGTCTGACATTGCTCCAGCGATTTTAACCTTATGGGTTCTGTCCTTTAGCCAGTTTGCAACCCATCTAGTGACATAAGGGTTTACTTTTAAGCTGTTTAGCTTATCTATGATGCCTGAGTGGGGTATTGTGTCGAAGGCCTTAGCCAAGTCCAGGTATGCTGTATGGACTGCTTTGCCCTCATCAATGGCTCTAGTGACTGTTTCGAAAAAGTCAACCAGGTTTAAAAGGCAGGATCTGCCCTTTACAAAGCCGACTGGGTAGGGTCAAGTGTCTGTAGGTCCCCTATGTCTCTGTTTATGAGTTCCATAATGATTCTTTCCATAGCTTTGCAGATCAGGCTAGTTAAGTTTATGGGGCGGTAGTTTCCAGGGTCTGTAGAGGCACCCCCCTTGTGGAGTGGGACCACTGTTGCTGTACGCCAGTGTTCAGGTACATATCCCGAAGTAAGGCTATGGTTAAATAGCATTTTTATGTGTGGGTTTAGCTCCTCTTGGAGTTCACGTAACGCGCACCCCAGGATACCGTCAGGTCCCATTGATGCTGTGTTTTTTGCTTTGTTTAGGGCGGTTCTCACTTGGACATCTGAGATGACAGGGAGATTACATTCAGCTGGGATAAGTATTTCTTCTTTTGGGTGTGAAGGAGGGGAGAAATTTGCACTGAACCTGTCAGCCAGAATGTTAGCAATATCTGTGGGTTCAGTGTATTTTTTGTTGTTGTGAACCAACTCTGAGCATATCTGAGGGTTTCCGCCCAGGTTTCTAACATAGCTGAAGAAGACTTTGTGGTTATCTTTAGTGTCCTTAGCGATTTTTCTCTCAAAGTTTGCATTGGATGTTTTTATGAGAGAACGTCAGTTTCTGCTAATGTTGATCAGAGATGTCTTCCCTTCATGGGATTTTGCTCTGACGTGCAGTAGCTTCCTTCTTTTGTTATACAATTTGTATATGGCTGAGGTCCACCAGACAGGACGCTTACATTTGGTGGAGAGGGACTTGGATTTGTTTGGGATTGCATGATCCATGCATTCTTGGAGATGTCCATAGAAAGCATTTGTGAAGGATTCGGCATTGTGGGATGTGGTATCCACTGGCACAGTGGGCTTAAAGGATACTATCTCAGTCTTAAGAAGAGTGAAGTACGCTTTTGAGAAGTTTTTCACTGTGGTCTTTTGTGCTGGGGGTGGAGGTGGGATATGTATATCCAGGGTGATTAGTTTGTGGTCAGATCTCACTAGTGAGGGGTATACTTCTGGTGTGGAGCATTTTGTCCCCATGTTTGTGATGATCAGGTCTAGTATATTATCTCCCCTAGTGGGAGAGGTGACTAGTTCAGTGCATTTGAATTTATGAATTTCAGGAACCTTTGGGCTAGGGTATTAGGGCTAGAATAATGTACCCAATCTATGTTTGAGTAGTTGAAGTCTCCCAGTATGATGGTATTTTGTGATACATTCATATCCTCCAATGTCTTCAGGAAGGCTGAGTGGGGTTCTTGAGATTGGGAGGGTGGTCTGTAACATGCTACCAGTTGTATAGCAGTTTTGCCTATGGTTAGTTGCACCTGTATGGTCTCTGATGCTTCATGTGTTGCTACTAATCTGGAGGTGTGGGTGTCCTTTATGAATATGGACACTCCCCCTCCCTTTGTGGTTCAGCCCGGGTTTTGGGGCCGAAAAGCATGATACAAGGTATAGCCTGCTAGCGCTGGGGTGCTCTCAGGAGCCTTGAACCAGGTTTCAGTTACTGCACAGACATCGATGTTCTCCATGCTGAGGAGTGTATCAAGTGCCTGCATCTTGAAATTTAGACTTCTGGCATTGAGCAGCATTACCCTTAGTTTTTTTCCATTTTTGTTTTCTAAGGAGGTGGGTTTGTCTTTTGAGCCTTGCCTAAAAAAGGCACTATGGGGGTGGCAAGAGCCTTAGCCAATATCCGGGAGCCCAGTGGTGACAGGTGTAAGTCATCCCTTGCGAAGCAGCGTGGCTTGTCCAACATATCATCCCAGGCAGACAGACATTGGATCCCCTTAGAATGACACCAGTACTTGAGCCAATTGTTAAAGCTGATCATCTTGTCTTTGTATTGTGGTATCATTCTTGGTGAGGGCAAGATGCTCCTCAGGGACAGGGTCATACCAGCCTGGGCTACATAATCGGAGAGCTCCTCTATGTCTCTTTTCATGTAGTCCAGGGAGGTACGTCTCAGGTCATTCACACCAGCATGGACAATGACGGAGTCATATTTGTACTTGCTTTGGAGTGACCTGAGTGCGTGTGTTATGTGGTGGATCCTAGCTCCTGATAGACAGTTCACAGTCACCTTCTCCTTGTTCAGCCTGGTCAGTGGGACATCAGTGTGTCTGACTATGGAGTCACCTATTACTAGTGTATCAGGCAAGGTGTTTGGCCTTAAGGGCTGCGATTGGTCGAGACACTGATTTATTGAAGTATGTGTTGCATGTGTTTTGTTTTGAGGTGGTGGATTTTTGGATGTCTGCTTTGGGAGCCTCTGTTGTTTTGGTAAGTTTTTTATTAGAGCCTCCGAGTATGTCTTAAATTGGTAATACATCTCTGCTGACTCATTTTAGATTACATAATTCTTCTCTGGTTCCCAGGCTAACAAAAACTCAAGAGTTTTAACATTTCTTTAATCTTGCACCTGGCCAGGAAACTACAGGAATAAAAGCCATTATATATGTAAAATCTAACAATTAACTCTGGTCTCAAAACAAAAGAAATAATTCCTTAGTCCAGACATTATGTCTCTGAGCTTTGAGATCAAAAAGTCATACAATGCTTGACTTATCAGCTTTATTCCAGCAGAGTGCACCGTGGTTACATTTTTGAAGTTTAACATTTAACATAGTTTTCTTACATTTAAAAGGACAAGCCTGTGGATTATATTCATATTTACAATTATATAGAATTATCTACAAAATTCTATCTAGCTAGGCTGGCAGCCTTCACATATCTTCACAACCCTGTCACTGTATTCTATCTCCTACAGGTTGCTAAGGGGTGAACTGTGCCTGGTTTACAAGGCAGTCTCTGACCCAGCCCTGATGGCTACACATTCATAAATCAAACTGCATGAGGGTCACTCAATTCTGGGATCTTAAACTAGCTTCTGACATGAATAGGTCATGATGGAGAGATAGATACAGCTCCCAGAGACTTCAATTTCAATGGAACATGCTTCCAATTCATGTGAAACAGAGCCCCTCGCTGACCCTCTTCAAATACAACCTAGAGAAATGGATGAGTGACTGCAAATTTACTCCTGGGGTGGTGCCCATGTCCCTCCTGGACAAAGGAAATTATTAACTACCATGGACCCTTACCACTGCAAACTTCACTCACCTAACCGCTGACAATTGGGGCAACCCGGGATAAATATGGCTAGGATTGTAAGGGGTCTAGGACTGTTAGCCTAGTAACCTTCTATGAAGAGAAAAGGAGTACAATAAAATCACAGTTATGTAAAATGAACAGGCTTGCATTCACATTGCAGTTTACAGAGTTTCATTCGTACATTATACCACTAAAAGTAATGGGTGTTTGTATGCAAACGTCAGTGTGATTCACAAAAGGAGAATAATATATTTATACATTTATATAAAATATACAGGATTGCATTTATATTCCAATATACAGTCGCTTTTCATTATAACAATTGAGAGTTTTGGATATCTTGTTTTTAGACTTCACTTTTAGATGCAAGAAATCAGCTTTGTGAAGAATGTACTGTAATAATGCCGCAAGAGATAATTATACAAATACTTTTGTGTCAGCAAGAATTAGTTCACAACTGTGTTGAGAGGGAAAGAGAAGGACAAGATATTGATACATAGAAACAAATGGAAGGAAGTACGGATGACGTTACCCACAGACAGGTATACAGGTAGAAGTAGGATACATGTAGTATATATCTCATATTGAAAGGCAACTGATCAATCACAACACTCAAACAGCTCCCTAATTCCAAGATAGCGGTACAGTGGGGAATGGGCCAATTACCCAATCCCCACAGTACTGTGATCTCAAATAATAAAAAGCTGATACATTATATCAGTTAGGGGTGGCCACGGTGGTGCAGCATTTAGTGTTGTCACCTTGCAATAAGAGGCTCTCCGATTCAATTCTTGGCTGGGGTGCCTTCTGTGTGGAGTCTGCTCGTCTTCCCTGTGGTCACATGGGTTTCCTTCCACTTTCCAAAGACATGCAGTAGGTGGATTGGCCACTCTAAAGTGTCTGTAGGTGAGAGTGTGTGTGCAAGTGACTGGCGTGACTGAACTACTGTGGCAGGGCTATCCACCCGGTGGTGTAAATCTTGGCTTCAGATGATTGTCACTGCTGAAGTGACACCCTGACTCTATGTACAAAATGGGAAAAAGGTTTTGAGGATGTATGGATGGACATTAAAACAGTTGATTTTCAATCAGCTGTTCAGGCCTTTTCCCCATTTGACAAGCTGTATGTAATCAGTATATAGAAGTCTGTCAATAATGACAGCCTGGATGGCAGTGTCAAAGGTCTTGGCCAGATCTGGATATGCTGTATGCACTATTTAGCTACTATCCACTGCTTCACTGACTTCTTTAAATATGATAATCAGATTAAAGAGACAGAACTTGCTTTGATAAAGCTGAATTAGTGGCAGTCTGGGGTTTAGAGATTTTCAATGTCCAGATTAATGAGGTCTGAATTTATGTGTTCCAGAGCTTTATGAATAAGGCTAGTGTGATGAGACTAAAGGGCTAATAGCTACAGTGGTCTGTAGTTGGGCCTCTCTTGTATAACTGCATTACAGTGGCTGTTTTCCAGGCTTCAGGAATGTAATGGGTGGAGAACCTCAAATTAAAAATGTTGAGTAGGGGGTTCAGATAGGCCATATCTGGTAGTGACAGACAACCTGATATGTTATCCATGCCCAAGGGTGAGGTGGTTTTAGCTTATGAGATGCCTAAGAGGGCTTGTTCCATTGTAATTATGGGAAATTTCAACTACCCCATCATTAACTGGGAAAACTACTCATGTACCAACTTTTTTGCTCAACGTTTTCTGGAATTTATAAATTCCAACATCTTGGAGCAACTTATTCACACCCACACCAGGTGCAGCAATATCCTAGACCTGGTCATTACCAACATGAGCGACTGGTGTTCCATGCCAGAGGTGAATTCCTCATTGGTCAGATCTGACCACAAGCTAATCACCCTAGGCATCCACATCCTGACCCCTACCCCCTCATTAGGGAAACCACCGTAAAATATTTCTCCAAAGTCAACTTCACGCTTCTTAAGACAAAAGTGGCAAACTTCACAACACCCATGCAGATGGACAATAGAGGTACGACTGCTGAATCCTACACAAATGCACTTTATAAGCAGTAAACAAATTCTACAACAGAAGAAAGAAACTGTTGCAAAAGAGAGTAAAATCCCATGACTGGAGGAACTCCCTGGTCAGCCTCAGTAAGAAGGTGAGATCCCTCATAAAATCCTCCAAAGCTAGTTACGAAAACAAAATCGCCACTGTTTCTAAAGACAACCACAAAGCATTCTATAGCTATGTTAAGAATCTCAATGGCAACACTCAGATCTGCTCTGAGTTGCAGCACAATGGCACTAAATATACAGAACCAACTGATATTGCCAACATCCTGGCAGATAGGATCAGTGCTAACTTTACCCCCCTCTCACCCCCTAAAGAGCACATCTCTATACCGGAAGAATGCAAAGTTCCTGTAATCACAGCTGCACAGGTAAAAACCACACTCTCCAAAGCCAAGAACACCGCATCCATGGGACCTGACAACATCCCAGGCTGCATTCTACATGAACTACAGAATGAACTGGCACCCCACCTAAGTACCATGTTCAATCATAGCCTCACCTCAGGCTATGTGCCCACTGAATGGCACACAGCGACGATTATCCCACTCCAGAAAGGGCGATCCACCACGGACCCCGGGAACTACCACCCCATTAGCCGGTTGAGCCTAGTCTGCAAGGCTATGGAACATATCATCATGGAACTTATAAACAAAGACATTGGTAATCTCCAAACTCTGGACCCCACCCATTTCCGTTTGTAAAAGGCAGATCATGTCTCCTAAACCTGATAGACTTCTTTGAAGCAGTCACCAAAGCCGTAGATGAGGGTAAGGTGGTTCACACAGCCTATCTAGATCTCGCCAAGGCTTTCAACACCATCCCTCACTCTGGAATTATAGATAAACTCACTAAACTAGGTATAAATCCCTATGTCACAAGATGGGTTGCCAACTGGCTCACTGACAGAACCCACACTGTGAAAGTAGCAGACTCCAAATCCGACTTCAAACCAGTGACAAGTGGAGTACCACAGGGGTCAGTCCTGGATCCTCTCCTGTTTGGTATCTACTTCTCTGAAGTACAAGCTAACACAGAAGTTCATTGGCTAACGAAGTTCACAGATGACTGTGAACTAGGAGCCATAATTGAAACTCCTAATGATGTGGACATACTACAAAAGGGCCTCACTGAGACAGATGCCTGGTGTCAAAGCCATGGCCTCAAGCTCAATGCCAAAAAGTGCATTGTCATCCCTTCTGGTAAAAACTCTGTACCCATGAACTACCACAGAGGCAATAGTCTACTTAATACTGAAAGCATGATAAGAGACCTTGGGACACAGATGGACAGTAGTCTCTCCTTTGATAATCACATCACCACAGTAGTCATAAAATCCTTCTACATGGCAAACCTCATCACAAAACGTTTCTCATCCAGGAAAAAAGAGGCAGTTGTTCCCCTCTACTCATCACTCATTAGACCCATTATAGAGTACAACGCCCCTTTTGGTATGTACCTCACAAGACATCTACAACAACTGGAAAGGCTGCAGAAATACCTCAAAAAGAGGATTCCTGGCCTCAAACAGATGGCCTATGCAGACCGTCTCAAAAAACTCCAGCTTTACTCTGTCGCATATCACCTACTCAGAGGCGATCTCTGCCTAACATACAAAGCAATGTCAAACCCAGAGCTGTTGGACATTCTCCACTTAAAGAAATCCCAATCCCTCTGAGCTACATGCTCTAGGGACCTAAACCTTGTCACCACAATAAACCGAACATGCTGGAGGGATAGATTCCTGTCCCAGACACTTCCCATACGCTAGAACAAACTACCTATCTACATCAAACAAAGCTCTTCATTAGCACTCTTCAAGAAAAATCTTGATGATTGGATGGGAATAGGAAATTCACCCCGGGGATCACTTCTGTGGCTCTGCTTGACAGGGGCGCAGGAAAATAATTTTCTTGGGTGGCGAAAGCCAGGGTACCTTTTTGGCAAGGCTTATATAGCCCTAGGGCCAATAGCCTAGTAACTACCTATGAACCTGTGAATTATAGTAGATGGCTGGCATTGTGGACTTTGTGGGTAGAGTAAAATTAGAACTAAATGTATCTGCCAGGATATTAGCTATTTCCGTTGGTCAGATTGTGCTTTATTATTCCGGATTAGCTTCGAACATCATTAGTTCTTATCTTCCTCACACCGCTGAAGAAATTTAAGGAGTCAATTTTGTTTTTTTTTTTTGTTTTGTTTTGTTTTTTTTGTTTTAGTGGCTAGTTCATATTCATCTTTGATCAACCTAATGCTTCTTTGAAGCTTTTTTACAAATTTTATTAACTGTACTGTTAAGATAGGTAGAACAATTCTTCTTAGAAGCCTTTAGCAATTTATTTTTCCTGTTATATAATGTATTTTTAGGGGTATGCTACCAAATGGGTTTGTTTTTAAACTTCTCAATATATTTGTTATGGATAGGGACTGCCTTATCAAAACAACTATTTAAGTGGTAGTTAAAGTCAGAGGCATAGGTGACAGCTTTAGCAATGATATCCATTGGAGGATAATTATAGCAGAATTTATCTAAGTCATCAAGTAACTGAAGAAGGTTGGCTTTGAAGAAGTTACTGAACAAAGAGGTATTTACTAGGGAAATACAACCAGTTTTATAGGGAAAGGTCGCTGATTTACAGTTTCAACAAGTTGCAGTATTTGTGAATACAAGATAATAGGGCAACTAGTAGGGTGGTTAACTCTTTGTACAAGGGAGTTAACATTTTTAATATAAAAGAAACATTGAACATGATGACCATTGGCAATGCAGATCAGACAGTTTATTGATGGATAGTTGAACTGCCTGAGCAGAAAAGATTTTGGTTTAATCAGGATTATAGTTAAGGTGTTTATTATTACTTTATGCTTACAAGGGGGCATAGAGAGTGCTCCATAGCATTAAACCTTTATAAGTGCACATGTAACCACCTGCATTAAACATTCATAAGTGCATGTGTGCCCTCTTGCATTAAATATCCGTAATGCACCTTTATGTATTCCACAGTTGTGAGGGCATGATTTACAGGCATTCACCTGCATTTAATATCTATTTTCTCATCTGCATTAAACATCCACAAGTTCTTGTGCATTTCCTCCAGCATTAGATATCCTTAATACACCCTCATGCATTAAACACTTGTGAGGGCGTTTGCTCTCTCTCCTGCATTATACTTTCATAAGTGCCTGTCTGTTCCCTCCTGTATTAAATATTAATAATAGACCCTTATGTATTAAGCATTTATTAGCTCATGTGCGTTCCTTCTCCAACACTATCCTTATATGCATGTTTTCCCTCTTGCACTAAACGTTGATAGTGCTTATGCCCTTTTGGGATAATGGGATTGGGTGGTTTACACACACCTTTCTGACTGCAGTATGAACACCTTCCTTCTTCTTGACTGTCACACCTGACAGGTGACAAAAGTCTTGATAACCAAAAGGCTTTCCCTATAGAGGATGAAGACCCGCTTGGTGAATGGTCACATTTGAGTACTCCCAGAGCACAGGGACTAGAGAAACATAAGGCCGGGAAGTTGTCAGGTTGGTCACATGCCAGTAATGCAAAACGAAAAGACAAAAACAAGACTGGTAACTTTTGGTTGATTTTTTATTATGGATTTGTCAGAGGAAGGTAGGCCTATTTAAGATTACTGGCAGACACAAGGGAAGAATTTTTACTGTATCTCATGAAAAGGCATCCGATATCACCCTTGGATTCTCTATTCTTATAAAAGCTGTTTTAGCAGATTTAGCTCACTTACAGTATTAAGAGACAAAACAGAAAGAAATGATATTTAAAATTTAGTTCAGCAGCTATGGATGCACGGTAGTGGTATTTCTCTTTGGGTGCTTGGTGGAAGTAGCAGTATCATTATAGGAATTAGTTCCATGCTGGCGGCCATTACTTCTACCTGGGCTATGATGGCACTCTACCTGAATATGGATTCTGATTAATATTAAGGCTGGATTTTTACTTGTTATTTTATAATTGCTCACCAGGAAATAAAGGTGTAAATTCCTTTACCATTTACCTACAGGTGCACCAAGACTGAAGCCTCAAGCCTCATTTGCTCAAAATTGAACCTGTTGGAGATTGGAGCTCCTTCATATGAAATCACTGTTGC
>NC_056750.1:78361988-78394488 GCF_019279795.1 Protopterus annectens
TAGATGATCGTTCAACTAGTTTTAAAAGAGAAAAATTCTTTAAGCTATACTTAAAGGGTTAATCAACTAAATAATTAACAACTGAATTTAATTGGATAATTACATCTAATTAATTAATCATTGTTTTTATATATAATGAGTGATTTTACACTATGTTTATTGAATCTGAAGAAGCGTGCCTTTGTGGATGCACGCGAAAGCGCTTATTCTCTTGTTTCAATAAAGAATTGATTTTACGTGGTGGTTGGCTTCCAGTTTCTACTACATTATTTGTTTCTTCTCTGGAATCACCTTCGAGGGTCAGGTTTGCTGCATTTTACGACTACTGTGGATGGAATTGAAAGTATTAGAAGTTATTTAAATAAATATAGTGACATGTCCACTGAACAAGTAAATATTAACTGCAATTTATTAGAAATGATGTTGAGTAACAACTTTTTCTTTTTTCACGACAAATATTATAAACAAAATAAGGGCGTTGCGATGGGGGCTAGTGTAGCCCCAGTGTATGCAAGTTTGGTACTAGGATGGTGGGAATGGTGGGAATGTGAACAGTTACCTAACATCATAGGCTATACGGACATTTTATTTTACAACAGGATTGTAGATGACCTGTTTTTTATTATTAAAGGTGAATTTAATGTTGAAGCTTTCATGGGTAATTTAAACAACACGTCTGAATGTTTGTCTTTTACATTAGGTTGTGTAGGTTATAAGGTTAATTTTTTGGACATTGAACTCACATGGGACCCCTTGAGTGGTAGTTTTAACAGTAACATCTTTAGAAAAATGTTTTTTTCTAATAGTTATCTACATTGGACCAGTAACCATCCCAGTTACATGAAACGCAACATTCCTAGAGGGCAATTTATAAGGGCATTGCGTATGATTAGCAATGACAATGTTTTTCAAACAGAATTAAGGTTTATTACTCAATTATTTGTGGAAAGGGATATCTCATAGAACTATTACATCAGGCTGCAACTGAAGTCTCTGGTAAAAGGAAAACTTCTTTTCCACCTATTTTAATGAATGGATTACCTGGTAAATCTAATGAAGTTGGAACTTCTAATGATTTTCCTTGGTGTTGTCTGGAAATGTCAGTAGCTATGTATAATATTAGGAATATTATAACACACAATTGGCGGATTAGTAGTCACAGAGAGTTAAGTTAGGCTTTGGGAAATAAGCCACAATTTGTAAATATTAAAACATGTAGTATTAAAGAAATGCTTGAAAAATCAGACACAAAAATTCTCATTGTTTAGAGTAGTAAAAGTAAAGGGACTTATAAGTGTAATGGTTGTTCTAGTTGTAGATTCATATATGAAGGTGCTTTTGTGATTGTGCCCCATTTAAATTATAACATAGATTTTAAGGAAAGGTATAGTTGTAATACTTCTGGAGTGGTCTATCTTGCCCTGTGCTCAGCCTGTGAATCACTTTATGTAGGTATGACTACAAGAAGGCTGAGAGACAGGATTCAAGAACATATAAGGGCTGTCAAGAAAAAGGATAAAATTAATGCACTTTATAAACATTCAAAAGTGAGTAAGAATTTTAAAACGTTTTTGTTTACAGTTCTTGAAAAAGTAACAATGGATAGAAGAGGGGATAACTTTAAAACTAGAAAAGTGAGTTGTCAGATACGTTTATGTGCAGATGCTACCCCAGACTTGAATGAATATGTTAATATAAAATGTTTTTAGCAGGAAGGAAATTAAAGGGTTAAAATTGTTGATTGCTTTTAATCATGGTTAATTGATTAGTATATATATATATATATATATATATATATATATATATATATATCAGTTGTATTGTTTGATCAGATTTTTCTGATGAAGTGTTTTTACGAAAGAGGAGATTAAAACATTTTTTACGCTAAAACAGTTTGCAGTCCTTCTGTTGTTGAGTGAACTTTTTTTGTTTTTAAAAAACACACATATGCGAGCGCACACACACACACACACACACACACACACACACACACACACACACACACGCAAGTGATTGATGAAAGTGGTGTATATCTTTCTGCAGTACAATACATTTATCTGTGTTGTCGCCTCACAGTAAGACGCTGTCTGGTTCGATTCTCAGCTAGAGCGTCTTCTGCGTGGAGACATGCGTGAATGGGCGTACCTTCGTTGAAGGATGTGCATCAGAGCTGGCAACTCGGCACATAAAAATGTACTGCCAATCATTAGCTGACCGGAGTTCCACTGTGGCGACCCCTAACTGGGAAAAGCCGAAAGACACAACATATATATGTCTGTGTATGTGATTGTGTTTGTTGTGTGTAGATAGAGCTAGATAGAGACATCTATGATTGCATTAATGTTAAATTGAAAATGAAATTAACTGAGACAGAATATATTGACCAGTTTCATCTACACATACATAGCAGTTCAGAAACATTACAAGACAATGACTGCAAGTGTAACTAATGTGCTTGCCTTTGCAATCAAGCAGTAAATATAAACACCCATGATGTACAACACAAATCAAAGCAGCATTGCAAAAGATATAATTCAAGTATACCTACCCTACTAAGAGTTTTAAAATGCTACTTTTTAGATGTGTGGCTTCACCTCCCTCTTCTGACATGGGGGCTGTGCTTTCACACACCTCTGTAACTTAAATACACTAATGCCACAGTTACACAACAGTGACCAAAGGAAAAACATCGAAATGCTTTAGGTGGCATCTCATTAATCAAATACGACATAATTCAATACCGTTAACAAACATCGATTTCTGAAACAAAATCTGACTGCAACATAAGTAGCTAATATACAACCAGCTATAGGGAACCCAAATGTGTCATTTAAATAAATATGTGCATGCCATATTCTGGAGACACAGGTGTAGATTCCCTTTAGCTGTAAAACAATCATGTGCATGGGCTTGCCTTATGTCAGCATGAGCCTTCTTCAGGTTATTTTTCAGCAGAAGAAATTATAACATACTGTTAAACACTTAGAGCAATGCAACAACATCAGCAGGACATAGAAAAGTAAGAAGTATTAATGGATTCGTGTTTTGGTCAGTTTCCACCTGTCGTGTCCCTTCAGCTTGGTAAATGATCTGATTCAGACGACCTTTGCCAGTCACAGTCTGGCATTTACAATGCAGTCACAATGTATAATGAAAGGGGTGTGATAACATCTGCTAAAATCCAGTACAGTGTCATGTAACAACATATTTAAAACTGCTTTTTCTAAAAGCCTTCAGGTTATATGATGGCCTAAAAAGGGATATGTACATACAATATTAAAATACTGATAAACATTGGTGGATTTTCTTCTTTTATCTTTAACAATAAGACTTTATTTAGAAATAAAATAATAATCAGTGAGTAAAGGAAAAAGAACCCCTGGAATACAGAAGAAACAAGGGGCACCCATCACTGGCATCATCACGCTGAAAAGCAAGAAGAAATGATTCAAACAAAATCCTTCAGTGCCCAGACTTTGTTATAATATTAAAAAATCAATTACTATACACCACAGCAACAGAAGTATTGTTTAATAAAATGATAACTGTAACCCTTGTAGGCTTCCCCTAAAAAGTCCAAGTATCCTTAAATTGTAGAGTCTAGATATCATCTGGCATTTATTACAGATGATTAAGAAATGTCGAGCAATCCCAGTAAAGGAAATAGAGAATGCTGGTGGTGATGGCGAAGTCTGATCTACCTTAACATCTTGCAGCCAATGTAACCCTCATCAGGGCAAGCGATTTAGAAAATGAATGGCTGGAGAAGAGTTCCTTCGCTTCACGCAGGACAACAGGCCTTTGGAAGCTCGTTATTTTACTTCATGGCAACAAGAAAATATGAGTTCAGTATGTGTAACTTGCCACGGACACTGTCAGCAGTAGTCAATATGGCCTACAACATCTCATATCATTTATTTGCAATATACAATGGCACATGGAAGCCATCAGACAAATAACAGTAAATGCATAGCAAAGGTAGGCCACGATGGGGCTATCAACAACAATTTATTTTCTAATCACTGTGGTGTTGTCTCATTCACTGAATTAATCTTTTTAAATGTCCAGAAACCAAAAGTCGGTATCTTTCTGACTGTTATAAATAACTGAGATAGACCCCATACTAACATCATTACCCATTAATATCTCAATCCATGTATCAATCATTTATGTATTTATTTATTTTATTTTATTTTATTTCATTGTATTTATTTAGTTTCTTTACCAGAGTAAACCATTTGCAGGCACAGTGAAGAAATTCACAGAAAAATAAAACAAATTCCCATATACAGAGTAATCACAGACGGTAGATAATCCCACAGACAACTGAAACAATATGTAAATATTATTAACAGAGTAGGAAAAACAAATGTGAGTTAATTTTAGTAGGAAATACGAGAGGGAAACAGCAGGTAAGAAAAGAGGGTTAAATTACAAATGATGCAGGTGAAGAAGGAGTTCGGTTGTGTGTCCAGTGGAAAAGCACCTGAAGTAACATTTTTGTTGGACATGTCTTTTGAGTTGAGCTCTGAATGTGGGGAAAGAGAAGACTTTGTTAGGTGTGTGTGTTGGGGGGATTGACAGACTTTGGATGCAAGAATAGAGAATGAATAATCTGTACAGTGCAAATTGGTTTGGGATTTTCAGAAGGAGGGAGTTTATTGGGAGACATTGTGGAGGTTCTAGGGGTAGTTTTATTTTAGAGTTTGGCTGCAAGAAGTGGGAAGGCACCTCATTGAAGTAGTTTAAAAAAAAGATACCCTAGGGGTAGCTCTGCTCTGTTGGAGACTGGTAGTCATTTGGTTTTGGAGAAGGTGATGCAGTGGTGTTCCTGAGGGGGGAGTGGAAATTAATCATTGTATTTTATTTTCATTAGACTATAGAGTGGATAATCATTTTAGAGGGTGTGGGTATGATGGAGAGCCCATATTCAAGTTGAGCAAGGAGGATTATTTTGCCTATTGCAGCTCTAGCTGGTCTAAAGAAAAAGGGAGATATTTTCAGGCAATACAATAAAAGAGACTTGATGTTTTCCTGGTGTTTCTAATGTGGCTTTGGAAGGTTAACAATTGGTCTAGACATAAACCTATGTATTTAAAGGGCATGGTTGTTTCTATTGGCAAACCAATGAGATCTGTGATGTCGAGATTTTTAGGAGTTTTTTCAGTTTCTGTTAAGTTCCAAATATACATTTTGTTTTGGAGGGGTTTAGCAGTAGGTTATGGCTGTTTAGCCAAGAATTAAGGGAATGGCATTCAGATTAAAGCTGGATTAGAATAGCTGAACGTGAGGGACTGGATTGAAGGATAACCATGTCATTTGCATAAAGAATGATATGAAGGTTAGGGAGGTTGGAGGGGAGTTTGTTATTAAAGACTGGAAACAAAAGTGGGATGAGTATGGATTCATAGAGCACTCCTCTGGTAACAGATGCTTCAGGTGACATGCATGAGCCTATTGTGACTCTGAAATACCTATTTGGTAAGAAATATTGGAACAAGGTGACAGTGTTGGGGCTAAACCTGACTTCTGGAAAGTAATGAATGAGCAGGAGATGGTCAGGAAGATGAAAACCTTTGGTAATGTGAATGAAGACAGCATGGAAAGGTATCCTTTATCCATGTTGAGCTCTCATAGGTAAGTCGCCGTAGTGCTGTCACTGTGTTTTGGCCAGCCCAGAACACTTTCTGTTTAAGAGTGAGGAGGTGGCACTGTTGGATGTAAGTGGACAGTTGATCTCAGGTGCAGGAGGGAGGGAAATGGGGCAGACGGGGGCATTTACTTGCTGATGCTACTTGTTAAAGGGTTAGACAAGACCAAATTTCCATATATCCATATATCTGGCATTGTGTTTTGAGTTAAGAGGGATGGTAAGGACATTTTTGCAGAGTGATATAAACCAAGGAAGCAGGTTTTTGCACCATGGCATACATCCAGGGGTATGTTTTGTAGTAAGAGTCAAGGTCTTTCAAGAAGTAGGAGGTACAAGGGGGACTGGTGAATTGTGGTTGAGGTAGATGTTGTGGTACTAGGGAGGTAGCGGAATTCCTTGAGAAGGTCAAAGGCTGAGAACTGACCTTGAGAGGTCTGGATGCTGATAGGGAAGTGGTAATATCCATGGATTTTCAGCCTAAGAGATTTACTTCCTGAAATAATCATTTGCATTTGCCTAGCAGAACAAGTTGCTTGTGTTTGAAATAGCTGGTTTTGTGCTGTATATGGCTTGCTTGTCTCAGTAACATAGACAGGTAAAGGAAGCACAATTTTTCTATTGAGGTGTTTTGTGTTCATGAAAAACATACGTTATCTCTAAGTTTACCAGATCTTTTAGTTCAGTGGTTAGACAGGGGGGTTTGCTTTATTTGAAAAGGCACTGCTTGAGAGAGAAGAATTTGCTTTGACATTGAATGAGGCTATGGGTAAGAACTGTGACAGCTGGCTAGGGGTTCTGTAAGTTGGTAATGTGAGACCAGTCAACAGTTTACAGGTGCTTTTTGAGATTTTCTCTATAAGTGGTGAATCTGGGTCTGAAGGTAACTAGTCTGGGGGCAGTTTTTGTAACAGATGGATAATTTGGAAGATTATTGAGGAGTGTTTACTAAATAAGGTTGAAAGAACAGATATACTAGAGACAATGGGGGAGTTGTTAGCGATTAGAATATCCAGGAGGGAGTGGTTTTTGGTTCAGAGATTTGGATGGGTAGTGTCTTTAGCTTACTGAATAAGATTGATATTGGCTAGGAATTTGGCAATGTCATTTCTCAGAAGTCCTAGGTAGCTTACATTAAAATCCCCTAGAATAACAATATAGTTATAGGCATCTGAGGTGCTAGTAAGAATAAGGGATTTAAGTTTGTTTGAGATGATGGAGGAGGAAGGTGTGCAAGTGCTATTAGACATTGGCTATTCTTCCAGGATGGCAGCTTTATAAGGATCCAGTTAGGTTTAGTATCTGAGGAGGCATTTCTTTGAACAATGATAGTTGGCTTAAGGTGTTTTTTCATAAATAAAGAGAGTGCCTCTACATTGCCTGTTTTGGAGTAGATGTTGAAAATTAGGGTTGGTTTGTTTGAGCCATGTTACGGTGAGATTAGGTAAGTGGGTTGTAAGGAAGGTGTTTATTTGGTTAAGTTTATTAGAGATGTTTTGGGAGTTAATTAATGCACAGGACAGGGTGGAGGTGTCGGGAAAAGTTATGGGTGTTGTCTGATGGGAGAGGCCTGTATTAGATTTGGCGCTGGCTCTGAGAAGGTGTATGAGCATGACTGGGGTGAATTTATAGAGATGTTTTGGAAGGTTAAGATGGGGCTATTAGGGTTTGGTAGCTATGGGATTGAAGAGGTAAAGGGAATGTTTAGCTGGAGCTGTGTGTGAGTGGTAGGTGGGGAATGGAGTATACAAAAGAGTTGGGTAGGTCTTGCAGTTCAAGTGAGTGATTGTGGAGCTTTGTGGTAGGCTAGGTTCATAGGTTCATATGTTCAAAGGTAGGTAGTAGGCTACTGGCCCTAGGGCCTATATAAGCCTAGCCAAAATGTACCCTGGCTTTCACCACCCAAGAAAATTATTTTCCTGTGCCCCTGTCGAGCAGAGCCAAAGAAGTGATCCCTGGGTGAATTTCCTGTTTCACAACCAATCATCAAGATTTTCCTTGAAGAGTGCTAATGAGGAGCTTTGTTTGACATAGATAGGTAGTCTGTTCCAGAGTATGGGAAGTCTCTGGGACAGGAATCTATCCCTCCAGCATGTTCTGTTTATTGTGGTGACAAGGTTTAGGTCCCTAGAGCGTGTAGCTTGGAGGGGTTGGGAATTCTTTAAGTGAAGCATGTCCAACAGCTCTGGGTTTGACATAGCTTTGTATGTTAGGCAGAGATTGCCTCTGAGTAGGCGATATGCAATGGAGTAAAGCTGGAGTTTTTTTGAGACGGTCTGTGTAGGGCATCTGTTTGAGGCCAGTAATCCTCTTTGCGAGGTATTGGTGTGGCCTTTCCATTTGTTGTAGATCTTGTGAGGTATATACCAAAAGGGACATTGTACTCTATAATGGGTCTAATGAGTGATGAGTAGAGGGGAACAATGACCTCTTTTTTTCTGGATGAGAAACCTTTTGTGATGAGGTCAGCCACGTAGAAGGATTTCCTGACCACTGTGGTGATGTGATTATCAAAGGAGAGACTACTATCCACCTGTGTCCCAAGGTCTCTTATCACATTTTCAGCATTAAGTAGACTACCAGCTATGTGGTAGTTCATGGATACAGAGTTTTTACCAAAGGGGATGACAATACACTTTTTGGCATTGAGCTTCAGGCCATGGCTTTGACACCAGGCATCTGTCTCAGTGAGGCCCTTTGTAGTATGTCCACATCATTAGGAGTTTTGATTATGGCTCCTAGTTTGCAGTCATCTGCAAACTTTGTTAGCCAAAGACCTTCTGTGTTAGCCTATACTTCAGAGAAGTAGATACCAAACAGGAGAGGACCCAGGACTGAACCCTGTGGTACTCCACTTGTCACTGGTCTGAAGTCTGATTTAGAGTCTGCTACTTTCACAGTGTGGGCTCTGTCCATGAGCCAGTTGGCAACCCATCTTGTGACATAGGGATTTATACCTAGAAAAGGGAAGGTTGAAAGGTGAGAGAAGAGATATGGTTACCAAGGGTATGGTGTGGCAGGTTAAAGGTTAAAGGAAGGAGGAGTAAGATCATGAGGTGGACAAGCACTGTGGACAGTAGAGCTAGAAAGGGAGCACTGACTGTCAGGGTCACAACTATATGATGTTGGGACAGAACCAGAGAGTGTATATGGGAAGGTGAACGGGTTGAAAATGACGTGCTGTTTGTTAGTGGCTTTAGTTAAGTGGGGATGGTGATGAAACTGGTTGGAAGTTTAGGGTGGGAATATTTCTCATGAAAATGGTTGATGAAGTGGGGTGCAAGTTTAGTGAAGTTATATGTACCTTTAATGGGTGGTCAGAAGTGGGTGGGAAGAGTGATATATAAACTGGAGAGCCTGGTGTGGGAGGGGAAAAAATGTGACACATCTCTCCCTCAAGCTACAGTCAATTTATGAAGGTGTGCAGTGTGGCTGCAGGAGATATACAGGTCAAACACCTAAAGGACAATTGCAGTTAGACAAAAAAAAATACGATAAACTAAGTAAAACTAAGCCCCTTAATTGCTAAAGCTATATTTGTTCACCTTCAAAATCAACAAGTGTGCCAGGTGTCTCATTAAACAAAATCTTGAGTAAATCCAGCCTGTTTTGCCTGAGTACAAAGGATGAGCTATTAAACTGCACTCTACCAAGATGGGGGGTAAGAAAGATTTGAGTCTTTACTGCCCTATTTTAAAACATGGACTAGTGCTTCAGTAATAGATTTGAACAGGAGAACATATGCCTTGAAAGTCTTGCTCAGGCGTGGCCAGAAATTGCCTTTGCTTTCTTTAAGTTAAAGTTTGAATTGCTATTAAAATAAAGGGGGGGGACTAACCAGGGATTCCCTATATGCAGTCATCAGGTAAAACTTGAGCAGATACCTATAAGAAATTTAAAGAGGCAAATTAGATAGTGAACGTGTTATGAAATAACTTTATGCATAAATTAGGATTTCCTAACCTGGTTTTCAGCCCCATCCATGGTGTCCTGTAGTAATATGCATACTTGTATCTGCAGACAGTAGAACTAAATAAGTGTGGCACCATCGACCTTCCTGAAAGCATTGCTATTATACAATGTCATCTCCAAAAAGCCGAGAAACGTGTACGCTGATTGGCCAATCTAACCAGCGTGGACATTGTAAATCCAAAGTAACCTAAGTTAGAAGTCCGGCCGCTAAGAAATCATGCAGCCCTGCCTTTCTTTTTCAGAGATGACATTGTATAATAAAGCATTATTCACCTGTCCGTGTTTCACAAGAAGGGAGCAGTGAACGTTATATTAAGCAATTTCCCAGTCTCGTTTTTTTCTCAACACCACATTGCCAGCACCCCCTTAAACTATTAGTATTATGTATATAAAAGTGCATATTGAATTAAAAAAAAAGTAAGACAATTTCAAAGGTATTACATCCCATTTGGCTAGTGAAACTTGAGAAAAATGAACAAAAACGAAATGGCTAGACCTTTCACTTTCACTGTGAACAATGATTCCTACCCACCCCCAATCATCTAAGGTCATATTACGACTCCCTCATTGTGATTTTTGATACACAAGGGCAAAAGTGAGCTCCCACACTGAAACTGACACTACATGACAGGGAAACATCATGCTTAGCTACATACGGGTCAAAACTGACACTACATGAAAGGGAAACATCATGCCTAGCTACATACGGGTCGAAACTGACACTGCATGACAGGGTAACATCTTGCCTAGCTACATATGGGTCGAAACTGACACTACATGACAGGGAAACATCATGCCTAGCTACATACGGGTCGAAACTGACACTACATGACAGGAAAACATCATGCCTAGCTACATACGGGTCGAAACTGACACTACATGACAGGGAAACATCATGCCTAGCTACATACGGGTCGAAACTATCACTACATGACAGGGAAACATCATGCCTAGCTACATACAGGTCGAAACTGACACTACATGACAGAGAAACATCATGCCTAGCTACATACGGGTCTGAGGCGAGAACTAGGAGAATATCTGTTTTATGATCATTTCCTTATAAAGGAATGTGAAACTACATACCAAATGGCTAAATCGTCAATACCCTAGTGGCTTCTTTAGCCGTAGTTGCTGTAGTCTGAGAAAGTTTTACACAGTCAGCAAAGTAAGTGAGAACGTAACATCAAAATGATATTTTTTCCATCTATATTTGGCGTGATGGATGTAGAGTAGTGCAGAGGAGCAGCAGTGCTTCAGAGAATTAAGTTTACGGCATGGCAAAAAGAAATAAGTTTACTGCATGGCAACAAGAAATGTACCACTCCGGTATTCGCAAACATTAAAAGCAGATGTAAATCATACTTCTATACTGCAACTTTTCTATGAGGAACGTTCCTGATTGTGACTCTTGAAAAATCCACATTACAGGCTATTCAACACCTGAAAAAGACTATCACGTATATACTGGTAATGTTTTAACAATAGCCATGATAAATTATTTTGAAACATTAATTCATCAAAAAAAAAAGCTTTTTATAAGTATGAAGAAACAGTTATTAAACAATTGTTTGGAAAATAATTCTCAAAAGTTCAAGACAAAACAGAAGGGCTGTGGCTAACTACATTGAAATGTGGACTATTTTATCTCACAAAAAGTGGAAGAATACAAAGTAAAGCAAACAAAAACCTAAATAATAACACAAACATAACACAACACAAAACTAACATCATTGTATAATAGCAATAACCCACGGCTGGGTGTGGGTAATGCTGGATTTACCCATGGTTGGCTTTGTTTGGTCAATCGGGCTTCACCCTTGTGACCAAACCACACCAACCGTGGGTAAATCCAGCATTACTCACACCCAGCCATGGGTTATTGCTATAATATACTCAGTGAGAACAGTCAGCTACAATCAAGAACTCCCCCAGTGGAAAAGAACATTTAAACTGTAGATGGTAGAAGTAAATATTTATACAGTGCATTGCCATTAACCTTCCTCAAAATGTTTTCAGTATACTCATTGAGAAACCAAGACCACCTCCAGTGAAAAAGAACATTTAAAGTATGAGTAATGTCTCAATTCATAATTATAAACTACTGATGTACTGTCTATTTAATATATCTATCTTGCAGTGTGCACACTATTAGAGGGCTCCAGCACCTTCAAGTGAAAGTAAAACTAAATAATTTTTTTTCTTTCACCCAATAATTACTAAACTAACTATAACATATCCTTCAAATAAGCATTAGTAAAATATATTGCTGAAGCACCCTATTTCTAACAGTAACATTTTATACTATGTGGAAAATGATAAAAAAATATGTTTGTGTTTCTGCACATGTTACAGTCTCTAGGAAAAAAAACTTCTTATGTAAAAGTCAACCTCCTAACTTAAATTAAACTTAGTAAGACAGTTCACCTGAATGCACTGGCTAACATACTATTGTCTGCTGCTATGTCCTTTACCATCAGAAATATTGACACAAAATACACTTTGCTTGTGGCAGCTTAATCTCTGTAAAATTGCCTTAATAAGCTCACTTTACTTCTAAATGCAGCTCCACTAATATTTTCTCTTGAGAATATAATACTCTGTGCCTGGTCTCTACTCCACTGCCCTACCCTACCCCCAATTCCCAACCACTCCTACTACAACTAAATTTAAACCAAATTAACTCACATCCAATCTGTGCATAGAAGCCCCTAGCAACTCTACCCACACTTTCTTGTACTTGTTTTCAGCCTCCTATCTAGATACCCTCTAGGTCCTTCTCTAAACAAAACAAAAATACAACTTATAGATATTTTCACCCATCAATCATTCACCTGTCACTGGTATCTCACAAAACCCCCAACAAACCCTACACACAATACACCATACAATAACATAGCTATACCTAATCCATATATTACTCGTCACCAAACTTACACACATAACTATCAAACTCACATATTTCCTAAGAATAAATCACCTACCAATACACACCCCTATACACCACTCACAATAGCTCTCTCATTTTCATTTCAGCATAAATACACTCACCAAATCCCTCCAACCTTTTTAGCTGCAACTATGTAAAGACTAATCTGAAAACAATATACCACAAATCCAAATCTAAATGGTATTTTCATCTCTATCACTCAAATCTGAAACTCAGTGGAGACATCCATCTAACTCAGGCCCTACTACTATGTCACAAACTGCATCAATATCCTCCCCAAGCTCAACACCTCTAGCTGCACACAAATCTGACATAATACTATTATTCTCAGAATCACTTGCAATAAACTCCAAGAATTCCAAGCATGGCTAGCAGTTTACAACACTGATATAGTTGCAGTCACACAACCCTGGCTAAAACCTCACATAAAAGACAATGAAATACTACATCCAGGTTATGACATTTTCCAACTTGACAGAACAACAAACGCAATGGAGGATTAGGAATTATATGCACACACATCCTGGAACTTAGCATTTACTCACACTCTTCGCCCACATTTAACATTGTAGAATGCCTCATAGCACATCTCAAACTTATCAGAAAAGCCATCTGCATCACCAGGCTTTACATCCCAGCAGGACAATATAGCAACACAGCCAAACCACTTCTGCACTGGCTGTATAAAAATATACCCCCTGAATCCATTACATTGGTTGACCTTATCATAAACTGTGACCCTAAAGACACAAATACCCCATCAATGAATCTATTTGGCTTCTCACAAATAATAAAAGATAACAACCAGGATACTTAAACACACAGACAAGGAATCCATCTTAGACTGGATTCTTACAAACAAACAAACCAAATAACATAAATTGCTCTGGCTGCCTTACTGACAGTATCAGTGACCATCTACCAACTTATGCTGTCTGTATGCAAACAGTTAGCCTGCAAACAGGTGCAAAATACAAAATACTTTAATTCAAACAACTTTATCTCCACAATCACACTCTATAACTGGAATATCCAAAAGACCTTGCCAGTAGATGATGCTGTAACCCAACTCAATAATACTTTCCCAGATGTCCTCAGTAGCCAAGCACCACTCAGAACTAAGAGAGTCATGTCAAACCTCACAGCCTGGTTAACAAAAGACATCAGGCAAATACTTCTTCAAAGAGAAGAAAGCATGGAAAAGATGGTCCGAAGACAAAACCCAGTCCAACTCGCAGCACGTTAGCTACTTAAAAAAAGTTAATAAACAATGAAAAAAAATCCTTTTTCACCAACCGTCAGTTAATACACCAAAACAATCCCAAGCCATTTTGGTCCTCTATAAACAGACTACTATACCCTGGACAATCAACTACTCCCACACCAATAACCAGTAACAACCCTGACAATATAGTCACCCTCTTCAACTCCCACTTTATAAACTCCATACTCTCTCTTACTAAACAAAGCTCTCCTACCAGCATCACTACCCTAACCTCATCTAATAAAAATAAAATATCTTCCCCTTTCCAATCAGCCTCAATTAGCACCATAAAAAATACACGGAAAACTCAAATCAACAACCTTAGCAGCAGAGAGCCTATTAACAGAGTACCTAAAACTTGTTTCTGATGCTCTAGTCTGTCGTTTTTCTATACTAACTAACCGATCCATAACAGAAAACCCAGCCATCTGTAAGAAATCTTTCATAAGTCCATGTCACAAAGGTGGAAATTCAATTCACCTAACCACAGATCCAAAGATATACTACAACCCCTATCAAAAATATTAGAAAATGATATCCACTCTCCGCTCCCTAAATATCTTACTCAAAATAATCTTCTTTCCATGACCCAACGCAGCTTCCACCCCACTCATAGCACAATAACTGCACTTATTAGCTTTACCGTGTTAACAACCACGATAGAACTAATCGCAACTTAATATCGTCATGCTTCTTGGATCTGTCAAAGGCCTTTGACACAGTTTCCCATCAAAAACTTCTCAGCACACTCTCCTGCCAAGATCTAAATAAATCATCTCTCACCTGGTTTAATAGCTATTTCACAAATAAACAACAATCAGTAAAATGGAAACAAAAAATGTCATCTTTCCTACCAATCACAGTTGGACTCCCACAAGGATCAGCATTGGGCTCACTTCTTTTTAATATATTTATAAACAAACTCCATGTTGCCACAACAAAGCAAATATATTTCAATATGCAGGGGATGCAACTCTCATCTGTTCTGCCCCAGCACTATAAATTCTCCAGGAAATCACCCAAAAGTCTTTCTCATGCAGACCTACTCCTAAAAACAAAAAAGACTGGACTAATTATTTTTATACCAAAACAATATGTTGTGTCTTTCGGCTTTTCCCTGTTAGGGGTTGCCACAGCGGAAACTCCGGTCCGCTAATGATTGGCAGTAGATTTTTACATGCCGAGTTGCCGGCCCTGATGCACAACCTTCAACGAAGTTACACCCATTCATGCATGTCTCCACACAGAAGATGCTCTAGCTGAGAATCGAACAGGACAACGTCTTACTGTGAGGCGACAATGCTACCGCAGCACCACCACTAATACTAAAAAACACAATATCCATATTGTCTTACCTTAGAATACAAATATTGAAACCATGACACTAGCCAAATTACTCGGAGTACTCATAGATGACAACTCAAATTCAACCAACATATTCTCCAAGCTTTCAAAAACACACACAAAAACTAGGCTCCCTACATAGTATAAAACAACATCTTAAAGTATTCACAAGAAAATCCGCAGCAGCAGCCTACCTACTCCCATCTCTATTGTACGCATGACCTATCTTCGCCAATCTCAGCAATATCCTCAGGTTAACTTGATGTACGTTATAATAAAATAGCAAGATTCAACACATATTCATCTCATAAAACCCACCACTGCAAAGGCCTAAGGGACCTAAATTGGCTAGAACTAACAAATCAGCTAACCTCCTCTCAACAGACCACTACCCTCAAACTTATCTAAAAGCTGCATAATTGCCCCCTCTAAAAAGCATATTACTGCTATACAGTAACAACAATACATTACATTCCAATAACAAATCTATCTTCTCTTTTTAAACTGCAGCAAACTACTTGCTACAAATGTAGCAAAAAATTGCTGCAGTTTATATCCTGCCTGCATGGAGTGCTGCAGTCTTTTTCACTTTTAAACTGTAGCAAACAGTTGCTACAGTTTAGACTGCACGTGGACTGTTGCAGCACTCACTTATGACCACAAATGTAATGACAGCTTTTAAAAGCACCCTGAGATTGTACTGCATTAAACAGAGATTGGGATTGGCTGATTCTCCCCCCAACACTGCACCTGGGGCAGTTGCCCCTCTTACCCTGCCCTAGCTATGGTACTGCATCAGTTGCATCAATTACTTCAAGCAGGTAAGTTAACATGTTAAGAAAATATGTCATAAAATAGTTTTATTTTACTTGTTTGTTTAATTTGTTAACCAGGTAGGTGCACTGATCTACTGACCTTTTTTGATCATGACACCCCCAAACAATACAATGTTTAGTAAACTCAATATAACATTGTTAATACGAGAAATAGGAAAGAGTGAGAGAGTGATATTCAGTACATTCAGTGCATCATTGTTAATAAGACAAATATAAATACAATAACATTCATTAAGTTTTATAGCTTATAATATTGTTTCATATTAATACAGTATCCACAATGTTTACTTCTTGGTGTGGTTCAACATAAAATACAACTTTGTCCAAAACCATTTGTAATGTTGCCAGATTACCTTTGCTCAAATTATGTCCATTCATTCACTCCCTTCTCCTGTTCTCAGTCCCTCTAGATTAACTAGTAATCTCAATATACCCAATTTAACTTTCTCGGTGGGAGGGACCCGAAAAAAATCTACTGCTTTAATGTGTAACTATATATAAGCAGTCCTTTATAAAGTGAATCCAGGTAGAAATGCACCACAGGCAGTTAAAGGCAGTTTGCCAGTCTAAAACTTAACAGCAGATCAAAGCAAAGCTTGTCCACCACGGAGAGGTTTAAGACTATTTAATACTAAAAAGCAGAAAATATAAGAAAAATAAGAACACAGTGAAACTGAAGTCAGCTTAAAGTACCTGGATAAGTTCTTTTGGCAGGAATGCCTTCATCAGATCCTGTTGTACTAAACTTTCCTCATCAAATTTAAACAGAGGCTTGGCTAATCAAAGTCTACTTCCTCAACCTCCTCCCTTTCAATAAAGGTTTAAAGGGAACATTCCATTCAGTACAGGCACATTATCAGTATGCAAATCAGCAATCCAGTGAGTTTCCACAATCTTATTCAAATTGCAGAGATCCCCCATTCTCATATCTTCAGTCAATACTTCAAGCACCATAAAATTAAAACTATGGCCAGGATAAAATACAGTTGTGTAAAATCTTACCATAACAGCAGATGTCCTTGCCTTCACCTCTGCACCCTGTTGTGAAGCTCACTGTCCAACCAGTTTACCAAAGTCTACCATTGCTTTAAGGAACTCTGAACATTGCCTACACCCTCCTTGCGTAGCGTACGGCATAAAGATGACGCTCAGGCATACCATCCTCAGAACTGATTGCCCCAGTAGGAACAGCAGTCCAAGGAAAACCAAGGAGAACCTGCACATCCAGGAAGGGAAAAAGACCAGGGGATGGACGGAAGGAGTGAACACTGCAGTGGTGAAGGCAAGGATGTCTACCTTTATGGTAAGATTTTACACAACTCTACTATGTCCTTACATTCACCGCTGCAGTATTTATCACATATGGGAGAGTGCCAAAGGTCAAGAAGAAACTTAGGAGGAGGACGCAGCAGCAGAGCCCTCCAAGAAGCCATGAAGAGTGGCAGCAGCAAAGCCAGCTCTAGCTCTGGAGATACCATCCAACTGGTAATGTTTGGTAAAGGTATGCACAGAGGTCCAGGTAGCAACTTCAAGAGTAGAATTAGCGTCTAAGCCTTTGAAAAAAGCACCAGAAGAAGCCACAACTCTAGTAGATGGAGCCTTTACAGAAGAAGGAAGGCTTTCACCATGAAAAGTGTAGCAAAAGGAAATAGCCTTTGAAATCCAAGTGGCAATAGTTTGCTTGGAAGCAGCAAAACCTAAAGACCTAGGATGAAAGGAAACAAATAACTGGTCAGATTTTCTGATAGCTTTAGTTTTATCCAAATAAAATCTGAGCCGTCTATGCACATGTAAGGTATGCAGCACCCTCTCACTGTCAGATTGCAGGGAGGAGAAGAAAGTAGGTAAATTAATAGACTGAGTATACGACAACTCATTAACCACCTTGGGCATAAAAGAAGGATTAGTATGCAAGGACACCCTATCCTCATGAAATATCAAAAAAGGTGGACAAGCCATAAGGGCTTGCAACTCAGACACCCGTCTGGCAGAAGTAAGGGCTAACAAAAGAACCATCTTTCAAGAACAATGTTGTAAGGAAGCTGAAACAGCAGGCTCAAAAGGAGCCTGAGTCAATTTCTCCAGAATTAAGTTAAGATCCCATGGAGGAGGAACTGGCTTCCTGGGAGGTTTAATATTAAGGGCACCTTTAAGAAATTGCTTACCCTCAAATCTAGAAGCTAACAGGGGAGTAACAAATAGACAAGCAGAAAGCACTGATATGTAGGCCTTAATAGAAGAATAGGCCAAACCAGCACTGAGCAACTCACACAAATAAGAGAGAACCACAGGAACATCAACAGATAGTGGGCCCAGGTCACAAAAAAGACACCAAAAAGAAAACCACTTCCATTTAGACAAGTAGGATTTCCTAGTAGTAGGTTTCCTGGCCTCCTGCAGGACCTGCAGCACGTCGTCCAAAAAAAAGTTGTCTATTTGGAATCAAAACCCTATCACCCACAGTGTCAGTTGAAGCGTGCACAGGTGGGGATGGATGAGAGACCCCTCGTCTTGTGTGAGGAGATGCGCCCTGTGAGGTAACTTGTGATGATTGCCCTTGGCTAGATACAGACCTAGAGGGAGCCTGTGCTGTCATGGCCAAAAAGGGGCCACCAACAAGATACTGGGAGCATCCTGTTGAATCTTGAACAAGACTCTCGTAATGAGAGGAAGGGGAGGGAATGCATAAAGAAACATCCCCTTCCAAGAAAATGAGAGGGGGTCTACCTTCCATACCAGAGGACCTGGGGCTCTGGCACAAAACAGAGGAAGTTGTCTGTTCAGAGGGGAGGCAAAGAGATCTACTTTAGGAGTACCACACTGGTGAACAATGTCCTGAAACACATCCCTGTGAAGGATCCATTTGTGGGACTGAGTGAAGGACCCACTCAGATTGTCTGCCACAATGCTCTGACCTGAAGGAATATAAACTGCCTGAAGAGTCACTTGATATTGGACAACCAGATCTCAAACCAGAAGTGCCAGCTGGCAAAGATGGTAAGATCTCGTACCCCCCTGTTTGTTGATATACCACATGACTGTGGTATTGTCTGTGAATACCCTGAAAGGTCCTGGGGAGAAAAGAGGATGAAAGGCTAGAGGAGCCATCATAAGAGCTCTCATTTCTTTGATGCTGATGTGCTCCTTCTGCTGATGAGGCGACCAAACCCCCTGAACTCTCAGGGAGCCCAATGTTGTTCCCCATCCCACATCTGAAGCATCTGTGAACAGATCCTGAGAGGCAACAGTAGGTTGAAAAGGGAGCCCTGGATTCAGAGACAACTGCTGAATCCACCACAGAAATTCTTTCTTGAATCACGGGAAATGAGGAACAGGAAAGTCTAGAGGATGCGCATGCTGAAGCCACACCGACTTCAGAAACCACTGCAACTTCCTCATGTGGAGTTTGGCCAGAGGGAGCATCAGAATGATGGAAGCCATGAACTCCAGAGCTCTCAGAAACTCCCTGAATTTAATGGAGGCTGGGGGAAGAAGAGTCTGAAAGAAAGAAATGAGAGTTAAGGCCTTTGGAGGAGGCAGGGATGCCAGCATTGGCACCGTTTGAATTCTGCAACCCAGAAAGACATGATCCTGAGAAGGAGTCAGGGAAGACTTGTTGAAGTTTATTGTGAGTCCCAGGCTCTGAGGAAGAAAAATGATAAAATGAAGATTTTGCAAAAGGACCTCTGGAGAAGATGCCTAAATTAGGAGGTCATGCAAATAAGGAAATATTTGGATCCCTTGAAGCCTGCAAAAGGCAATCTCAGGAGTGAGGCATTTGGTGAATATCCTTGGGACAGTAGAAAGGCCAAAGGGCAAAGCACAGAACTGAAAATGCCAGGAAGCAACAGGGAAATGCAAAATTCTACTGAAAAGAGGATGGATTGGAATATGGAGATAAACATCCTTGAGGTCCAGAGACACCAGAAATGCCTGAGGGAACAAGAGAGGGAAAAGGGTCTGAAGGGACAACATCCGAAAGGAAGGCACCTTCAGAAAGGTTTTCAGATGGGAGAGGTCTAGAATAGGTCTCCAAGTACCTTCTTTTCTGGGCACTAGAAACATTCTTGAATAAAACCCTTCCCCCTTTGGGACACAGACACCTCTTGAATAGTACCCTTTTGACAAGAGGTCTCGAAGAACCTCTGGGAAAGTTCTTCCCAAGGAGGCTGAGGAATGCCCATAAAAGGAGGGCAGGAAATCCAGACCATGAAGTACCCCTGCCGAATGATTGACAGAACCCAAGAATCCTGGGTGATCTGGAGCCAAAGAGGAAGAGAAAGAGGAAGGGTGCTGAGAACAGGTGGATAGTTAGACAGCACCTGGTTTGTCAGGAAAGAAAGGCTTAAGAATCCCTGCAGTCTGATTAGCAATAGCAGGAGACACCCATTCACTACCCTTTTTACCCTTAGAAGGAGGGGGAGATTGCCTACGAACAAAGGCTGGTGTAGAAGAGTAGTTTTGCTGAAATTTAGGCACAGGAGAAACAAAGACATGCTTAAGTTCCTGTAAAGCCTTCCCCTTGTCCTGAAGAGACTTAAATAAACCAGCAGCTGCTTCAAAGTTTATTATCCAGAGGAGCATCCATCAACTTAGCCTTAATATCATCGTGCAAAAGTTGAAGCCTAAGCCAAGAATATCTCCTTAGAATTGAACCAAAAGCAGCAGCCCTAGAAGAGGCATCTGGTGCATCATAACTACAATTAATGGAATGAAGAACTACCTGAGAGGAAGTCCCAAGCAAGGAAAGAACAGATTTACCTTCAGAGTCTGGAAGATCAGAAAGAAACTGACAGGCCGGAGAAAGAAGAGCCAAGGCATACCTAGAGATATGGGTCTGATAATTAATAGCCCTAAAAGGTAGGGTAGCCAAAGTATAAACCTTCTTACCCAGCCTCTCCATGGTTCTACTGTCCTTGTCAGAATGCAGTAACTTGAATGAAGGAAGCAATTGAGACTGCTTATCAGACGGCTTATCGGAGGCTACAGACACCACAGCAGGGTCAGCAGCAGGGCATTTAAACAAAAAGGAACAATCCTCAGGCATCATATAAAACCTATCAGACTTCTTGGGAGCAGGGGGCAGAGAATCCGATGTTTTAGAGGCATTGGAAAAAACATCCAATAAAGCAGCTAAGGCAGGAGGAATGACCACAGGTTTAGGGGGTTCCATCCGCAGTGACTCATAGTAGCTCTTATGGCTATCTGAAACCTGGGCATAATCCCAGTTAAAAAATTCCATCATCCTATATATTATATCCCCAAAGAAAATTTCCTCAGAAGGATTATCTAGTACGAGAGTCCTCCTTCTCAGACCTATAGTCTAAAGGAGAAGGAATCTGGGTAGAATAAGCAAGGGATTCAGCATCAGAATCCACCTCTTCCTCAGAAGAATTCAATTCTCTGGGCCTTTTAGGGGAAGAAGTGGACCAAGGAAGAGCAGGAATCAAAACCCCTTGAGGAGACCTTAACAACAGTAACACATTAAATAACCCTTGAGTAAAGGCATGCCACTTACTTTGTGGATCCCTAGGAGCAGAAGAAACATGATTAGTTTTCTGTTCCTTTTTTATGGGGACATCTATCCTAGAAACCTGAGAATGCCCAGACTCAGGATAGCATTCCACAAGTATAGTAGGAACCTCTTCCCTGAAGAGAAACTGTATAACCCCTCTGGACCCCTTGGAAACAGTCAACCACGGTTCCCCCTGAATGCCTGAAACAGACACCTGCAAAGCCTTGTTATATGTACTGCCAGCCAGATCCTCACTGTCCTTCAACACAGACGTGGTAGAGGAATCTGATAAAACAACCAGGTGAGCCTCCAGATTAGTAATAACCCTGGGAGAACATCTCAGCAGAGGCTGGACAGCAGAATATTCTGGTCTTACCTTATGCACCTTCTTCTTCCCTGATGGCTGACCCCCTGGGTAGGAAGTTCCATCCATAGCATCTTTAGCAAGAAGCTTAAGACGCTGGTTCTCAAGATACAATGAAAGGAAAGAGAGCTGACTATGAAGGGTTTTAGGGACAAACACCTGACAAATGTAACAAGACATATGGTCGTGAGCAACACCTAGGCAAAAAAGACACTTATCGTGGTGGTCTTTATGGGGAATCAGTCTCCCACACTGGCATTTACCCTTCCTGACATTAACCTCAAACAGCACATAAGCAAAAAAAAAAAAAAAAAAAAAAGAACAAAAAAACCCAACTTGGTATTTATCTGCAATGGTGAGGACTTCAGCAAAAGTACAGTTGTGTACACTTACCATAAATGTAGATGGTCGAGTGTATTCAGTGTTGCAGTCATCACACTTGGGGTTATCCTGCCAGGGGTATCCGTCAGTCAGCCCAAATACCAGAGGCTTAGTATTTCTACGTCGGCTGTTGTTGCTCCAGGACTGATGTCAGGTCATCAGTGGTATAAAAACAGGCAGCCGATGCCATTACATCAGTTTTTCTTGCCCAAATGTCAGGAGCCCCCAAATATGGAGCTAAGTTATGGTGGAATACCACCAGCAGTAGCAAGTAAATACCAAATAGCCCTGTAAAGAGTGAGGAAGAGAGAGAGAGAGAGAGACAAGGGGGCTGGAGGGTGGGAAACCAGGACTGCAACAGTGAATACACTCGCACATCTACATTTATGGTAAGTCTACACAACTGTACTATGTTCTTTGTGTTTCACTGCTGCAGTCATCACACTTGGGTTGATTCCCAAACCTGAAGAAATGGGTGGAGGCAGTCAAGAAGTGTTGGGGCTGGCTAGTATGCCCTGCAGGACTGCTGTTGCAAAGCCCGCCCTGGATTTGGAAAAGATAGGTAGATGGTAATGCTTGGTGAAGATATGAACATAACTCCATGTTGCAGCCTCCAGGATGTCCCTGGTAAGAACCCCTCTGAGAAAAGCTGCAGAGGTGGAAGTTGCCCTAGTGGAATGTGTTCTGACCCCCAGTGGGGGTGGTTTCCCATGATGTGTGTAACAGAAATGGATACAGTGTACTATCCATTTGGAAATGATTTGTTTTGCTATGGCCTTGTCCTCTGCCTCTGCTGCAAAGCTGACTAGTAACTGGTCAGATTTCCTAAAGGGCTAAGTCTATCCAGGAAGAATCTGAATTGTCAGTGCACATCTAAGGAGTGCAGGATCCTTTCCCCTTATTTTGAGGTTTGGGGAAAAAGGTGGGCAAATGAATAGATTGGTTGAGAGCCACACTGGACACCACTTTAAGCATGAAAGTTGGGTTAATCCTGAGGGAGACCCTGTCAGCATGAAAAATGATGAAGGGTTCCACAGCCATGAGTGCTTGTAGCTCAGACAATCTTCTAGCTGAAGTGATGGCCAGAAGCAAGGCTGTTTTCCAAGAGAGGAATTTTAACTTGGCTGAAGTTGCAGACTCAAAGGGGGGTAGCGTGAGCTTTTCCAACACAAAGTTAAGGTCCCAAGCAGGGGTAGGGGCTCTTCTGGGTGGCCTTAAGTTGTTAGCCCCTCTAAGGAACTGTTTGATGAGAGGGTGTGAAAAGAAAGGTGGCTCTGTGCTCTAATGAGCAGAGATGGCAGAGGCATGGATTTTAATAGAAGAGAAGGCTAGGCCACTGTGAAGTAGGTCTGCTAGGTAATCCAGGATGAGAGGTAAGGAGGGATGTGCTGGTTCAGCTCCTTTAGTCTGGATCCAGGAACAATACCTTTTCCACTTGTCAGCATAGGATTTTCTAGTGCTGGATCATCTGACTTCACATATAACATCCAGGAATTGCTTGCTTAGGCTGGCTACTGGAGGAGAAGTCAAGGAATAAGTCAGGCTGCCAGGTTCAGGGTCTGCAATTGTGGATACAAGAACTCTCCCTTTTGCTGGGTCAGGAGAGTTGGAATTTGAGGGAGGTGCAATGGAGGCAATGGTGACAGACTGCGCAGTAGTGGGTACCAGTGTTGGCATGGCCAGTCTGAGGCAATCAGGATTACCCTTGGTCTTTCCTCCCTTATTTTGAGTAATACCCTTGTAAGAAGAGGTAGAGGGGGAAATGCATAGATCGAGAGGTTTACCCAGTGGAAGGATAGGACATCCACTTTCCAGGCCTTGCTGTGAGGTTCCCTGGTACAGAATTTGTTGAGCTTGTGATTGTTGAGGGAGGCAAATAAGTCCACCTTCAGGGTACCTCATTTCTGGGTTATGAGCTGAAGGTATTGTGGTTTAATTGCCACTTGTGTGGGTCTAGGAGATTTCAGCTTAAGTTGTCTGCCAGAGAGTTTTGGTTGCCTGGCAGGAATTGTGCTAGCAGGTGAATATGCATGGCTGAAGCCATGTGCCAAAGGGTCATGGCTAGCTTGCAGATTGGGTAATAGTGGGTTCCTCCCTGCTTGTTGATGTACCACATCACTGTAGTGTTGTCTGTTTTGACTAGTAGAGGCCCCGGAGAGAGTAGGGGTCTGAAAGCTGTCAGAGCATGCAGAACAGCTAGCATCTCTTTTTTGTTGATGTGCAGATGAATTTGATTTGGGCTCCAATGGCCCTGAATGCACCTGCCAGCCAGGTGTGCACCCAGGCATAGTCTGATGCATCTGTGGTTAGGGTCTGGGTGGCACGGGGTTGTGAAAAGGGAAGTCCCTTGTTGTGGTTGCATCCTGCTGCCCACCAAAGAAAAATCTTTCCTTAGACAAGGTATCATAGGAATAATAGTTTCCAGGTCCTGAGAATGTGGACACCAAAGGCTTTTTAAGTACCACTGAAGTTTCCTCATATGCAATCTGGCATATGGAATTAGTAGAATGCAGGAGGCCATGAACCCTAGAGCTTGCAGGATTTTCCTTGCAGATAACTGGGTTCTGGTGGCTAGTTGAGAGATGTAGCCTGTCAGATAGGCTTGTTTTTCTGGAGTAAGGAATGTCATCTGGGATGCTGTGTCCAGGCTTCCTCCCAGGAATACAATTTTCTGACTGGGGACTAGTTTGGATTTCTTTTCATTGATAGTGTACTCCAGTGAGATCAGTAGGTCATTTACAAAGGTCAGGTGCTGTAACAGCTTTTCCTGACTGTCTGCCTGAATCAGGCCGTCATCCAAGTACAGGAAAAAAAGCAATGGCTCGACCCAGGCATTTTGTGGAAACTTTGGGAGCAGTGGGTAAGTCAAAGAGAAGTTCTGAGAACTGATAATGCATAGATCCTGCCCTGAAATGTAGATATTTCCTGCAAGAGTCTCTAATTGAGATGTGCAGATAGGCCTCTTTTAAGTCTAGGGTGGCTAACCAGGCATCTTTGGATAGCATGGGAAGAAGCTGCTGGAGGGTGAGCATTTTGAATTTTGGTACCATCAGGAAGGTGTTTAGAATGGATAGATCTAGGATTGGGTGCCAGTTGCCCTCTTTTCTGTGTACCAGGAAAAGTCTGGAATAGAAACCGTGGCCTATCTGGTCTGCAGGAACAGGCTGAATTGCCCTCATGGGCTGTCTGGGGGGGTCTGCTTCCCCTAGGTCTAGTCTGAGCTGGCCTAGAGGTGCTGGAAAGGACCTTTGTTTTGAGGGGGCAATGCCTACTGAATCTCGGAGGCTGGACATACAAAAAGCCTTTAACTGTCTGCATAGATTTAGCTTTTTCTTCCATCTTTTTTAAAACCTCTACTGCCTTGGTGCCAAACAGATTGTATTTGTTCAGTTGTGCGTCCAATAATTTCGATTTGACATGGTCTGGCAAGGTCCGTTTCTTAAGCCAAGCATGCCTTCTAAGTACAGAACCTGTGACTGCTGCCCTGCAGGATGCTTCTAGGGCCTCAAACCCACATTGCAGGGTATGCTTAGCAACTTAGCTTGCAGAATGCATAAGCTCCTGTAATTCTTTATTTTCTGCACAGTTTGGAAGGGTAGATCATTTTTGTTTAATAAGTTCCACAGTATGTTGCTGGTATTTCAGCATGTGGAACTGACAATTTAATGCTCTAATGACAAGAATTGCAGAGGTGCATACTTTTTTAACCCATCTGACTAAAGCTCGGGAATCCCTGTCTGAAGGAGTAGGATTCTTAGCTGTGGTTGGTTTTATTCCTTTAGGTCCTTAGGAGATGACCTCTGGGTCAGCAGTAGGATTTTTGAAAAGAAATTTGTGTGAGTTAGGGATTCTGTAATACCTGTCAGGTTTCCTGGGAGCAGGAGGTAGAGTATCAGGAGTTAAACTGGATTCCATGAAAACATCATCCACAACATCCAAAACAGGAAGAATAGCTAAAGGTCTGTGCTATGGTAAATCTAAAAATTCCAAAAATCCAAAAAGCAAGCACAGATAGTTCCACCAGAAAAAGTTATCAAAAATTCACCAAGAGATTCTAAAAATTCCCTCAGTCTCTTTTTGTACTGAGGATAATCCTGGCATTCCCAATGGGAATGCTTTCTCAAGGTATGTAGGGTTTCACCAAAAGAAAAATCCTCTGGAGGAGAGGAAGAAGGAATGGATTCCTCTGTATCTGAATCCTCATAAGCAGATAAGGGCATGTCTTCATAATCAGAATCCTCAGAGTCGTCGGACTCTTGGTCAGATAAAGCTGCTGGGGACAATCAGCATGATAAGGTCTTCCGCCATTTTAAACATTTGAGATTGAGGCATGGAAGCAGGTGCTTTAGCTTGGGTCATTGTTTTTTTCGGCATAGTTCATACCCAGGGCCTTAGAAACTCAGTAGTTTTAGAAAGAACTGAAGACGCGAAAGAAGTCGTCGGTTTGTGTTGAATATCGGTAGTGCAAAGAACTTCCTTGGAAGGCGGTGCCTGCATAGCAGCTCTGGACTCATCCAAGGTAGAGACATCTGCAGGTTCTGTAGTCAAAGAAGAGTCTTGAGGCATACCGGACTCTGAACGGGTCTCGGTAGCGGCCTGCAAATCCTTAGATGCGGGCATCAGGGGTTGCGAAAGCACCTCACTGAGTACCAGCGAACTGGTCTGTCTCTGTCTCTATCCTTACGTTTTTCGGAAGATCGGTAGTTGGATGGCTTACCAAAGCCATTTCTGAATATGGAGATCGAGAGTGAAAGTATTTAGCTACGATAAGGGCCTGACGATGTATAGTTCTGGCATTGAACAAAACACAAAACCGACAGCAAGGGACGTCGTGGTCTGGGCCTAAATAGGTGACACAGTAAGAATGGAAATCTAGGTGTGGTATTTGCTTTCCTCATGCGAGACAATTGTTAACTTTTTCTGACTGGTTAGAGCAAGAAAAAAGGATCCCCAATGGGGTACTTAGCTTTAGAAGACTTCAACTTCAATTTCGGAAATGAAAACTCAGGTAGTGGCCAACTGGTACTTGTGCAAACTGCTTCTGCTTTGGGCTCCTCAGCAAGAAAGACTGATGTAATGGCGTCGGCTGCCTGTTTTTATACCACTGATGACCTGATGTCAGTCCTGGAGTAACAGGAACCGACACAGAAATACTAAGCCTCTGGTATTTGGGCCGACTGAGGGCTACCCCTAGCAGGATAGACCCAAGTGTGATGACTGCAACAGTGAAACACAAAGAACATCAGGAGTAATCACTAGAAAGCCAATAAACAGAAAAACGGCAAAAACAGACAGAGGTAACAGACCGATGGTTAAAAACAGCATTCAGAATAGCGGCAAAGAAGTTCTGAGGATGGTACGTCTGAACGTCACTTTTATGCCCTAAGCTACACAAGGAGTGTGTAGGTAACATTCAATGTACCTTAAAGCAATGGTAGACTTTGGTAAACTGGCAGGAAGGTGGGCTTCACAGAAGGGAATTCCCATTTGTAATGAATACTGTAGCAGTGAATGTAAAGACATTTTATAATATGTTGTGACAAGGCATTAGTTTACAGCTAGCAACATAAATAAAGTTCTTGGTATTGCATTTGGCATAAGTTTTAAATTTGTATACCTTCCTAGTAATAGGATGTTCAAAATGGTTCCTGAAATTTAGAAGTCCGCATACTTTACATTTTCTACATGGGAACGTATCCATTCTCTTTGTGATTGAGTTCATCTTTTTAGTAGGTCTGTCTTGACATAGCAGTTGTTTTAAATTCTTTCTGTTCTTAAAACAGAATCTTAGTGCATCACCCACTATAAGTTGTATGTTTCCATCTGCTGTCAAGATCTTCCAGTTGTTTCTTATTACATCACATATTTGTTGCACATCATTACTCTATGTAAGCAGACATCTCAGTCTTCCTGTTGGCGCTGCATTGCTCCCCATGTGTTTGTCTTAACTTGGGGAGGACTACCTGCAATCTGCTAAGATCTTAGCTGACATCATTGTCTCTGTCTGTATGAAAGATATAGGCCTGTACTCCAAAGGAGAAAGTATGTCCTGACCTTGACTGATAAAAATATTTGTGTACGGAAGACTTCCTTTCAGTTCAGTGTAGGCACAAACTTCTAGAGGCTACTTTCTCAAAAAAAAAATAAAAAATAAAAAAAATGATAGTGTATAACTCACATGGGATTCAATCTGGGACAGGAGTCTGGACATTAGGTGGGACCTTATTTGCCCTCAGTACTTCCTCCTGTGTTATAGGTTTCATAAGTGACTTTAATTCTGTACCTGATTTTTGCTGTAAGCATACATTCTAACAAATGCCTGTTTTAAAGATTTATATTGAGAACACTATAAATCCTTATAAAATATGGCCATTGTTTTGTTTGATTTTATAAATTAAAAGATTCATACATGTTCTAAGGTCTCCGAGTCTCATGACCATTCTTATCTTACCAGTACCCTCGCACAGGCAATGGAACCCTTTCTAAATCATGAATCCCACAACACTGAACATCAGAATGTCAAAACAAAAAGAATGAAGACTTACAATCTTGAATGGCTGATTGTTCTCAGGGCAAGTAAGCAGTTGCCCAGCATGTGGAAATATGCTGTTTCCCCCACTGTAATGTGATCCCAGAGTTGGTATATGTAGTTGGGGGTGTGAGGGTAGCACAGCCGCCACCTAGGTGGTTTTTAAATAGGCCGGTGTGTTTAAGCTATGTGTTGGACAAGTGTTTCCTTGCCCTGAGAAAAATCGGACGTTCATGATTGTAAGTTTTCATTATGTTTGTCTCAACATTCTGAAGTTCGGTGTTGTGGAATTTGTGATTTAGAAGAGAATCCTGGGCAACATCTCCTTTCTCTAGGACAGCCATAATAGTCAAACTATGAACAAATTTGTGGATACCCATCCAATCATCTAGCTTGTGTTTAAAGGAAGATAGTGATTTGCACTGATGAACATGCAAGGGAAGTTTATTTGAGAGTTTTGGAAGATGCTGGGTTATACATCTATCCATCCATTATGTTTTATTTATTTGTTGGTGAAGATATAAGTCCCTAGTTCTAGTAATGGCAGAGATATTGAACTTATGGAGAAACATGACATCCAGCATAATTGGGTCTCTGTAATGACACTGTAAGGAAGACAGAGGGTTCTCCTTAAAAGTCTATAATAAACTGAATAAAGGGGTTGTGCTTCCAGCTTGACGTGGTAGCTCAGGGACTTTAGGCCATGATCTTTTTGGTTGGGAACCTTGGGAGTCTTTCAAATTGTTTGATATCTTTAGTGAGATAAACCAAAAGGAGGCTTAGTACTCAATAGTTGGCTTAATCAGTACTGAGTAAAAAGGAATGACTACCTCTACAGACTTTAGTAATATTCATTTGGCAATTAGCAGTGCTAAATAAAAGGATTTCATGACAACCACTGTTACATGATGGTGAAAACAGAGCTATCAATGTAAGTACTTAACTCTCTAATTACATTTTCATTTTGCAGATGTGTGTTGTCTAGACAGCATTTCCTACCAAAAGCAGTGAAACTACATTTTTTAGCATTTATTTTGAGCTCATTTTAGTACACCCTGAATTTAGTAGGGTGAGTTCATCCTGGACAGATTGGGTGTCACACCAGTGACTTGACTACAGTTCCTAGCTTTGTTAGCCAGAGATCTTGGCTATCTACTTAGAGATCTGAGAATTAAATACCAAGAATGAGAGGTCCCAGCACATAGCCCTGAGGGACACTGCTGGTCACGTTTATACTTCCTGATGAAACATATACACACATCACATTGTGTGGGTTATGTGTTTCAGACAGTTTGCTATCCATCTTATTGCATATCAGTTGATTTTTAAATCATTTATCATTTGTGTAAAGCTGGTGTGAGGAATAGTGCCAAAAAACTTAGTGGGGGTGCAGGGGGTGTTTGCTCCCCATATGAGGGTGCAATTTATTTATTTATATTTTTTTGTCAAAAAAATATCAGGAGTAGCTGTTTTCACCCAGTTTTAATCTCATCCAGGTGTAATTTGATGAGTCATGGGGAAGCCATTTAGCATTTTATATATATATATATATATATATATATATATATATATATATATATATATATCTATATATATGGGTCTACTTCAGTAGACTGTAATTACACTTACCCGAAACCCAATTAACTGAGATTAGTCCACTGAAGCCTCATTGCAATGAATCAATGAACTGCCAATAATTTGAACAGAGAAACTAACCACTTGGCCACCAGGACACAAAAGAAAACATTAAAACAAAATTAAAGCCATGTTAATGGGGGACTTCACCCCCCCAACTAAATATACCAAATCTGAGATCTCACTATACTGAGGAAAAGGCCAGATTTCACCCCGGTGGCCAAGTGGTTAGTTTCCCTGTTCAAATTATCGTCAGTTTGTGGCTTCGTTGTAATGTAAAATGGTATTTGTGGCTAATAGCACTGTGCAATGTTATATCAAATTAGCACTTTCTGTAGCGCAGTATTAAGTAGAATTATTTTAATGTTATGGGAAACTCTAGTATGCAATGTACAGAATAAGTTCTGATAGTACTTAACATTTTGGCTGCAGTGATTTTTATGCAGAGCCTGCCTGCCCTCCCTGTGTCCACATGGGTTTCCGCTGGATGCTCCATTTTCATCCTACATTCCACAGACATGCAGTAGGTCGAATGGACATTCTAAACTGGCCATAAGTGTGACTGTGCATGTGAATGTGTGGTATGAAAGAAAAACTGTGGCAGGGCTAGCCATCCAACAATGGGAACTATGGCTCTACATGATTGTTACTGTTGAAGTGACACTTTGACCCCCTGTGCAGAAAGGGAAAAAGGGGTTGTGGATGGATGGATTATTTAGAAACTATAATGAATTAATACAGTTTTGTAAATATCTCAACTTATTTTGGTTGCAATATATAATTAGTGCTGCATGTAGAACAATATAAGGTTTTGTCACTAGATTATAAAATGTTTTGTAGAAGTAGCTAGACATGTGAATAATATAATGCATGTGCCACATTACAGAAAAATAAACACAACACACACAACCACACATGCACGCATACAAACATAACATGTAAAAGAAATCTGCTGATGGTAATAAAGCAATGCTATTGGGTAATCTTTGCAAACGTGTTCAATCTGTTTTGGTGGTATAAATGGGCAAGATTGATTACTGTATTGTAAAAAGTGGATTTACAAATACATTACAACGCCATTGCTGGATTCTCTATTATTTCATGTTTTAAATTCTGTAGCAGATCAAGCTGTCTAATCTGAACATTAGCTATGCTGCTATTGGTCTCATATTTGGCAATGCCAACATTAATGGAAAGTTTATATTCAGTGACAGTCCTGATTACTGCATTACGTTTCCCTTCTGGCAGGAGGTGTGCCATAGAATGGATTCTTTCATAAGGCAACACTTTTTAATAGAAATCTAATTTCAGCTCCCTATTGTGGCACAGAGGGATAAAGGCTTTACTGTGATCCAGATGCCCTGCATTTGAGGAGTAAGCATGGGAGCTGTGAGAGCTGCAGGAAGAGGAGCAGGTGGAAGGGAGTGAAGCAGCACAAGGTCACCCACTGCTATGTGCAAAGGCTTGATTAACCAAGTGGTTGTGGTACCACCGCCTGTATGATGATGTCATGTTTCTAAAACTAATACATCCCGTAAGGTATGGTGTGGTATGGTGTGTTGGAGCAGCTTTGCCCCAGGCTTAAGGGTGAAAGCACCTGTACACTTGCTTGCTTAACCAGCCTAGCTGCAGCATGCATCCTCAGGCTTCACTGGGACTATGAAAGTGTGATGCATTCTGCCCCCATTTCAACCTAACCCTCACACAAAGATAGGAGAGCCCTTCCTTCCAATGCCCAAAGCACTAACTACATTTTAGTAAGCTGGATCAAGTTAGGGCTGCATCTGTCTCTGCCACCAGAGCTGATAATATAGCTGTGTGAAGTAACTGTATTTCAGAGTAATATAAAGTCAGCAAAAATAAATATTAGTAATAACAGCTAATTGTTAAATGTGTTGCCACTGTGCTGCTATACTGGCATTTGTCATTTTTAGTGAAGTGTTTAAATGTACCAGTAGCATTGCTTGTTTGCAAAGCTTTTTTTGCCTTTAGAAGATTGGATTGCTCAATTTTGCTTTGTGTAGTCAGTAAAGGTCATATAGCACTTTAACAGAGTTATA
>NC_056750.1:78399488-78419488 GCF_019279795.1 Protopterus annectens
GTTACATCCTCTCCCAATTTCTGGCAGCAATGTGCATCAATGTGGATAAGTACATCAACTTCCCAGCCACAGTTACAGAGCGCAGGATTGTCATGCAGTATTACTATGCCATTGCCAACTTTCCCCATATACTTGGGGTAATAGACTGCACCCAGTTTGCTATCAAGGCCTCTGTAGTACCTGAAGCAGAAGCTTACATAAATAGAAAGGAATGGCCATCATTTAATTGCTAGGTGGTGTTCACAGCTGATGACATCATAACAAACATAATGGTGACACACCCTGGGAATGTACATGATGCTGCTATATGGCAAAAAAGTATCTGAGGGCTTCCTACAAAAATGAGGAACTGCTACTTGGCATGTACAGGAATACAGCTATGCTGTAAACATAATCCAAACCTGTCAACAGTATGCATTATGATGCATTATGACTACGGTTTCACTAGAGCTTTAGCTAATGACACCATAGAGAGCCCCATCCAACCCTGCAGAGATGCATATAATAGATCACACACTGCAACAAGAAATATCAAGCATGTGTTTGGGGTGTTGAAATCCAGATTCAGATGTTTGGACAAATCTGGGGGTGCACTGCAATACACACCTTAAAAGGAAGCACAGATGATTACTGTCTGTGCCATGTTATTCAGCATATTAATAGGTGATCTACCCAAAGAACCCCAGATGTCTGAAGATGAGGTTCAGAACATTTTCATTTTATATACATTATTCCTCATGTGTGACATATTCACAGTGATGAGCAATGACTGAGTGTGAATGTCTGCGTAATGTCAAGGCTATAGAACATGTGAGGCTCACTATTCTTTGCTGTTATTTTTTACATACTGAACAATATATAACCAAGTTTCAGAATCTTTCCATGTCAGTAACTTTTTTCCTCTTTAAAGGTGATGACAGAGCCAGGAGTAAGGCCCTGTGCATCAAGTGCATGCACGGGCTAGAGGACCAGCCATTGGAGAGAGTTATGTGTCCCAACTGTGGCCAGGAGTAAGGCCCTGTGCTTCAAGTACATGCACAGGCTACAGGAACAGCAGTGGGAGAGTAGTTATGTGCTCCAAGTGTGGCCAGGAGTAACTCCCTGTGCATCAAATGCATACATGGGCTACAGGAGCAGCAGCCATTAGAGAGAGTTATGTGTTCCAACTGGGGCCAAGAGTAAGGCCCTGTGCATCAAGTGCATGCACAGGCTAGATGAACAGCCATCGGAGAGAGGTATGTGTTCCAACTGTGGAGCAGAGGTGGGAGAGAGCTATGTTTTCCAGTTATGAACAGTGATTTCCCCACAGGCATCATAGCATTCTTAAAAGCCACTTTTGCTTGCAGAATTGGGTTTTCTAATAGTAATGCAAGACTACCCATAATGCATCTACAAGGTAAGTGCAATAATCATTGATTTAATGTCAATAACATTATAGATGTAATGCAAATTTCCTCTTTTGAGTTATAAGTAGGGTACATTTGAGAAAATCATTATTTTATTTTTTAAGCACAACCTAAATGAAAGACATTTTTGTGTACCTGTCAACATGTTTTACTTTGTCTGCTTTGCAGGTAAGTTCTTGTTTTGTAATCGGTTTTGTTTGCAATACAGTTTATGATAACTGTGTATGTCTGGCAGTGATGATTACTGACTTTTTTTGTGGTGTATAACCTCCCAGTTATTTTGCTGAGTGGGTGTCTGTTGTTTCCACATTTGTAATGTGTTTGGCAGATGATTTCTGGTATGTACTTCAGTTTAAAATATCATATGTTTCTGTAGTAAATAACTGTGATAGATTGTTTAGCACAAAATTGACATCCTTTTCTTAATTTGTTGAGCACAAACCCAGTCCTGTTATTATTGCCTATCTGCTTGTTAATTATCCACTGATGAGCATTACATTTTTTGAATTGCTCAGGTACGTAGATAAGAATAACTACAAATGCAGGTGGTGACAATTACAAATGTTTTGATGATGAACACCATGTTGAATAAACTAAATTGGTAGATATTCCATGCTGACACTGTGTTTATAATGTCAAGTTTTTTTATGAGGTGTTGCTGCATTCTGCTTCTCTGATGTTGTTACATCAGCCATTAACCATGTTGCATTGCTCATCTCATTTGCATTTAGCTATTAGTATTTCTGCTGATTATTCTTCTTATTGTGTATTATTAAGACACATCTGTTATTTATGGGATGTCCAAATGACACTTTAGTTACACATAAACCTCAGTTGTACTTCAGCTTAAGTCTGCAATGGACATTTCAACTTTATTGTGTCATGCACACATACAAATAATGGACCATGGAAGTTATGTGTTTCTGAGAGATTGTTAACATGATTATGGAGTTAGGTATATCCCAAGAGTTTTATATTGCAGGCCCCATTCAAAATGTTGTGAAGTTAGTATAACAGTCAACTTACTGGTTAGTAAAGCTGTCGACTAACAGTGTAGGAATTGTTTTGGATGTAGGTGCATGTCATTGTTTCATCCTGAAGAAGTTCACACTGAGTTGGACGAAAGCATTAATAAACAAAGTTTTTAACAAGATTTTTTTGGACTTAATCTTTAGTTCATCTTGAATTTTGCTTGGTTTTCTTATAGCCATTTGCCTTTATTTGTTTTATTAGTTTGGTTTGTTTTAATGTGTTTATTGTTTAATGCTATACTAGTATGCTATGTTTTTTTCTTGATATGCCATTATATGTAGGTTCATAGGTTCATAGGTAGGTACTAGGCTATTGGCACTAGGGCCTATATAAGCCTAGCCAAAAAGGTATCCTGGCTTTTGCCACCCAAGAAAATTATTTTCCTGTGCCCCCATTGAGCAGAGCCCCAGAGGTGATCCCTGGGGTGAATTTCCTATTTCCCATCCAATTATCAAGATTTTTCTTGAAGAGTACTAATGAGGAGCTCTGTTTGATATAGATATGTAGTTTGTTCCAGAGTATGGGAAGTCTCTGGGACAGGAATCTATCCCTCCAGCATGTTCTGTTTATTGCGGCGACAAGGTTTTGGTCCCTAGAGCGTGTAGCTCGGAGGGATTGGGATTTCTTTAAGTGGAGAATGTCCAACAGCTCTGGGTTTGACATAGCTTTGTATGTTAGGCAGAGATCGCCTCTGAGTAGGCAATATGCGATGGAGTAAAGCTGGAGTTTTTTGAGACAGTCTGTGTAGGGCATCTGTTTGAGGCTAGTAATCCTCTTTGTGAGGTATTTCTGTGGCCGTTCCAGTTGTATATATAAAAATATGTATTCTACTTTGTACATGCTTGTTTTAAAGGCATACTGATTGCTGTTTATTACTTGAACAAGTAATAACAACATTTTCTTGGATAAGCTGTGTATTATATTGATATAGATAGGTAGTTTGTTCCAGAGTATGGGAAGTCCCATACATGCTACAAGCTCTAGGGACCAAAACCTTGTACCGGTAACCTCAAAAAACATCTAAAATCACGCTGGATTTGTCCCTGCTCTACCCCGGACTAAAGACAACTTGTAACTCTATTAAAACCTACCTATCCAAGTATGCTGTATTATATTTTAACAGTTATGCATGAATAACTCTGAAAAAGTGTGCATCTTATGGAATAATATGGTCTATGCATCTGATGTTGTAACATGTTCTATGCCATTAGTTTTGTATTGTCTTGTTTTCCTTTATTTGGAGCTTTTCTCCCCAGACCTTCGCTAAAAATGGACATGTATCCAGTCGGACTATCCTGGTCAACAAATGTAAACTAAAATAAATAGATCTCTCTATATATATATATATATTTATATATATATATATATATATATATATATATATATATATATATATATATATATATATATATATATATGTATATATATATATATATATATATATATATATATATATATATATTTATATGTACAGTTCTACTTCAGTAGACCGACCCCTTATTTACCCGACACCCAGTTGCCTGAGACTAGAAGACCGACCCCTTCAGAAGACCAACATCTGGAAGACCGATGTTTCACGTAAGTTAAGTAGCCGCTTGGCCATCCGGTTGAACTTTAACCATTACCCCCGCTGTAATGCTTTCTCAGAGTTGGTATATTTAGTTAGGGGGGTGTGGGGGTAAAGCCTCCCACATTAGTAGGTTTAGTTTTGCTTAGTTTAGTTAATTTAATTGGGATAGCCAAGTGGTTACTTACCTCACGTGAAATGTAGGTCTTCCAGATGTCGGTCATCTGAAGGTATATGTCTTCTCATCTCGGGCAACTGGGTGTCGGGTAAGTAAGTAGTCAGTCTACTAAAGTAGACCTATATATACACATATATACATATATATATATATATATATATATATATATATATATATATATATATATATATATATATATATATATATATATATATATATATATATATGTTTGTGTGTGTATATTCTTTATAATACCCACAATCTGACTGAATCAGAAAAATTTCACATAAGATTAAGTAGAAGGGCAGTTGTGGCCACTTTGCCATGGCTAACAGTAGCTAACAATGAGTGTGGGACCCGAGTGGGGAACACAAATAATGCACACTGTGAAGACAGGTGAAGGTTGCCAGCCTAGCTAGATAGAATTTTGTAGATAATTCTGTCATTTGTAAATATTAATGTAAGCCACAGGCTTGTTCACTTAAATGTGAAAAGACTATATTGGATGTTGAACTGAAAAACATGTAACAACAGTGCACTCTGCTGTAAGAAAGCTTTTAAGTCAAGCATTGTGAAATTCTTTGATCTAAAACTCAGAGCCAAAATGTCTAGAGGGAGGCATTCTGCCTATTGTTTTGAAACCAGAGTTAATGGCTAGAATTTAAATGTATAATTTGTTTTATTGCTCTGGCTTCCTTACCAGCTGCAAGATCAAAAGGCCTATTAACCTCTGAGTTTCTGTTAGCCTGGGAACAAGAAAGAAAAGATGTAATCTGAAATGAAACAGTTGTACTGTGTTATGAATTTAAGGACAGAAAAAGAGCATTTAGCAGTTTGTCTTGAGAACATCCAACTCACCCCAGCTCTTTAGTGTTTCTATTAGAAATAGATAGGAAATAGGAAGATTAGACTAACTGTTTTTCTGTGTTGATGTCAGAACTATTCTACTCTATTATTTTAAGCATTTTCCTGTGATCTTTGAACTGTTAACTAGCACTGTGTAGTAAGAAGTATTGTCTTCTGTTCTTATTATTTATTATTAAATATTTTTAAACTTTCAGCCGTGGCTGTTTTATGTAGAGATTATTAAAGCTCTAAGAGTACATTGCATGTATTTATTGATATCATACAAAGCCACTCCAATAGCCTTGCTTTTCAGTTGCACTTACCATTTGGATAATAATATTGCAGAGTATAATTGGACACCCTTTCATAAAGGCCTTTTGGTGGCTGATAAATATTAGTGGGTGGTGGCAAGTGGTACTATCGTATAGTCTGGGTAAAAGGGGCACAGCTTTAGAACCTGTGCCAGCCTTTCCCAGGAGTGTCTGTGTGATTGTATATAACTCTTATCTCAAAATGTGTGTGTGTGTGTGTCAGCTACTTGGGCAGGGACACAAAGCACTAGTTGGACAGAGAGGGTGCTGGAGGTTTTAGCTTGCCCGCTAGGCTGAGATCTGGACCCTATAGCTGTGCCAGTGGGGAGTCTTATTGGAGACCTGGAGAGAAAGGGAGAAACCATCCCCAGACTGACTGTGATCTCTGTGTGCTCTTAAGGGAAATTGTACTTTACTGTGTGTGTATGCATTATCCTTTACCTATATGGACACCCCTCACTGGTGTTAGGGTGAGGATTGAGGTTCCTTGATTGCTGGGCCAGTGCACGGGCAATTGGTGTCTTGGAGAGAAAGGGAGAAACCAGCCCTATACTGACTGTGATCTCTGTGTTCTCTTAAAGGAAATTACATTTTACTGTGTGTGTATTTATTATCCTTTCCCTATATGGATGCCCCTCACTGGTGTTAGTGTTGAGGATTGAGGCTCCTTGATTGCTGGGCCAGTGCACGGGCATCACACACACACACACACACACACACACACACACACACACACACACACACACACACACACACACACACACACACACACACACACACACACACACACACACACACGCACACAGGGAAATAGAAAGCAAATGTGGGTGATGGTGAAAAAGGAATACACAAGAGGTATGCTGAAATAGGCAAATCTGAGGCATAGTCAGAATGGCATGAATACTTTTTCTGTTTTTAAAGAATAGAAAGAAAGGAAATGACAGGGAAAGAGGAGGAGGAGGGAAAGCAGCAGGGATAGACATACAAAATATCACAGTATATGACAGACAAGGGTTGGAAACAACATTAAGGAAAGATACATTACACAGAAAGCACACTGTACAACATGGGTGAAGGGAGATGGACAAACAGGGCAACGATGCACACCAGCAATAGTGCAGGACACACATACAGTTGTACCTGTACATTACATAGTGCTGAGATGTTGCAAACTATGTGACAGCCATACCTGAAGCTGTGTGTGCTTACCAGCTGTAGTGGGTTGTAGTGAAATAAATGGTGATTACAGTGCACAGTGGATAGTGAATCCAATCAAGTCAGTCAGCAGTGCAAGTGTAATCCAAACTACAGCATGGATGAGCAAATACAGCCAGGGAAATTCAGGAGATGACAAGCAGAGGCTAGACTAGGACCTCCAATCATGTGTGTAAATGATAAACTAACAAAGCAAGCACAATGCCAAACAGCAGTACTATAGCAAATCAACTATGGGACCATGTAATGCAAAACTACATGTACTCAGTCTAAATATAAGTGAAATGAACTGCAGATGTGAAAGACATAAGAGGTGTGCCATGTCACAGGCAACAGAGAAGTGTGTGACCTGAACTAGATAAATATAATCCAGTCGGAAGGAAATTCAGTAGACATGCACCTAACAATGATTTGGAATAACAACCAGTAATTAAGTATAGATAATGCTTGATAAGGAATGCCACCTTGTACCTACAAATGAAGTAAAAAAGTCCTGTTTAATACCCAAAACACAAGTATAACAGGAAAATGACCTTGCCTACATATGCCTTGCAAATGTAAAATGGCAAAATTGTTGCACAAGGTATTACTGTAACACTGAAATAAAATGAGAATGATGCTAATGTAGAGAACACTAACCAATATAATATATATGTGCAACACCAGTATAATATATATGTGCAACATATGCGACAAAAGTAAAACAGGGAAGGGAGGTGGATTTTAAAGGTCCCATTCAGTAAAGAAGTACAAGCAAAAGAAATAGGCTGGACAACTGCATCTAAAGGCACACATTGCATACAGTCACCTCATAGAGTGGTGTGAAAGTCCACCCAATCTAAAGTGAATGGCTAATGTACGTCACATGGGTAGACAGCATCCGTCATGGCTGTAAACACATCTCTGTACATATTACACAAGCAGTAATTTGCAACAAGTAAACAGCAAAATGCAAAAGGTTCACAACATAATAGTCATTAACACATACACATATATACTGTCATGACACCTTAACGGAACAGGCACAGCACACTTGATTATATATATATATATATATAGCGAGAGAGAGAGAGAGAGAGAGAGAGAGAGAGAGAGCAATGTCCGTGTGTATGACTGAGCAAGGGACAATCTGACACATGAAACTGGAAGAACGAGTGTACACAGTCCCAATGTACAAGGTCATTTGTGTCTCAGTCATAGCACATTCAGAGGCATGTACATCTATGTAAATCTTTGCATACTTACACCAAATGCCTAAATATAGACATCTATCTCGATATGATTGTGCATGCTATATTATAACTTTGAATGAGAAAGAATTCCTGCAGGAATTATGCTAAACAAAGCATCAACTATATATACAGTAATGGAAAAATGACTGTCTATGCATTATATGAAGGATAAATACCTATGAAGAGCATTCACATGAATGAGAAACAACATGGCACAATATGTGGCACTACGTGCAACTCAAAAGCTATTGTGCCAGTGTGACAGCATGACAACACAATGTTACACAAATCACAGGGACAAGGACTAGTCATAGGTTATTTTTGAAAAGGGGAAGTGAGGTTTCTAAAGTGATGTATGGTGGAAGGTGGTTCCATATTTTGCTGACAGAGTTGGCAAACAGGGCATCACCTGCAGAGTTGTTCGGTTTGAAGGTCAGTACCAGTAGTTGATTAGATGAGCATAATTGCCTAGGGGAAGTATGAGGGCAGATAATATTTTTGAGTGCAGGTATGTTGTCCGGTTGGTATAGGATTTTATGAGTTACTATGAGCTGGTTGAGCTGCAGTAGAGAAGGCAGCTCGAGCCAGCCAATCTTCTTCAGATAATGGCAATGGTGTATCCTGAATGCTGTGCCAGTAGAAAACCTGGCAATGTGATTGTATCCTGTAGGATAGTTTGTTGAGGTCAGATTTGTTTAGATTGGTGAAGAGAAGAGATGCATAGAGAAGGGTAGAGAGTAGATGGGAACAGGCAATAGCAGTTAGAGTGTCCTGCGTAAGGAAAGTTTTGATCTTGTAAAGGGATCTAAGTTTTTTGTTAATAGTCTTAATTGTGTGATTTATATGAATGTCAAATTTTAAGCTATTATCTATTATGACCCCTAGGAGCTTGGTTTGGTCATCGGGAGAGATGACGGTGCCATTATTGGAGTATATGGTGAAGAATAGGGGGGAGGACCTACGGGTTAGAGAGAAAAGAAGTAGTTTCATTTTATTGGGATTGAGGATCAATAGGCAATTAGCTAGCCAGTTCTCAACTGTGTTAAAAGTGTTCTGGGTCAGTGACAGTAAGTCGGATGGAAAGTTGGCTGAGCAGATCAAAGTTGAGTCATCTTCATATTGAATGTAGGTGACATTTGTAATGGCAGAGTGAAGATCATTTATAAAGATAGAGAAAAGTAGGGGGGCCCTAGTATAGAGCCCTGAGGGACTCCTACAGTGATGGGAAGGTGGCTGGATAGCTTATCCTGCCAGAGGACTGCTTGTTGTCTTCCAGAGAGGTAGGATTGGAACCATAGTAAAGAGTGGGCATCTCGGAAGATGGCCTGCAGTGTGTGGAGGAGAGGTCAATGGTTGACCATATCAAAGGCCTTGGAGAGATCAAGAAAGAGTGCAGAGGAATGTTTGCTATTGTTACAGTTATGGTTAATGACATCAGAGAATGATAGAAGAGTGGAGGTGGAACTGGTTACAGTTATGGTTAATGACATCAGAGAATGATAGGAGAGTAGAGGTGGAACTGGTTACGGTTATGGTTAATGACATCAGAGAATGATAGGAGAGTGGAGGTGGAACTGGTTACGGTTATGGTTTATGACATCAGAGAACAATAGGAGAGTGGAGGTGGTACTGTAATGTGAAGTCATGCTGAGGATTAGACAACAGTTTGTTTTGAGTAAGGTGGTACATAAGTTGTTTGTGGATACATCTGTCCATAATTTTGGCTAGGGGTGATATAATAGCTATTGGTCTGTAATTTGACAGTTCTTTGGAGCTCCCTCCTTTGTGGAGAGGTATTACATGAGATATTTTCCAGATAGAGGGGATGGTTCCTTCAGAAATAGTTCTGTTGATCAAGATAGAGATAGTGAGTGCTATGATGTCTGCATCTTTTTGCAAATATTCAACTGGGAGAAGGTCGTCAGCTAGGGTGGTAGGTTTTAGTTTCTTGAGTAGGGCTCAAATAACAGGAGTTGGTACGGGTTGAAAGCTGAAGAGGGGTTGAGTATTAGTTGCATCCGAGGTTACATTGGAATGGGTGAGATTGAGTTGGTTGGCTAGAGACTGTATGGTTTCTGTAAAGAAGATATTGAAGGTATTTGCAATGTCCTCTGGAGATTTAAGATTGGTAACTGAGGGGGATGGGGTGAGGGTGTGGCCTGGGTGAAGAAGTTTGTTAATTCCGGCCCAAAACTTTTGGGGTTTATTGTGATGTTTCTGTTGAAGATGGCCATAGTAATTTTTCTTATCTAGAATGATGGATTTTTTAGTGTTGTTTCTTATTTTTTGGAATCTGAGTTGGTCCTGTGGGGATTTAGTAGTGTGCCAGGTGGACCATGCTTTGTTTCTAAGTAAGATTTTAGGCTTGGTGTCTTGTGATAGCCATGGAGCAGTATTTGTGTTAACTTTAATAGTTCTGGTAGGTGCATGGGAATCAAGGATGGTAATTAATTTAGTATTAAAACAGTGCACTGCTTCGTCCAGTGCTAGAGGACTGTCCACTGGCAGGCTTTAAGTTCACTTTGAAAGTCTACAAGGTTAAATTTTTTCTTACTTCTAATAGTTTTGTAGGTGGGCTTGTTGGGATAGACCTCTCTAAGCTTAATAATATAAATGAGACAGTGGTCACTTAGGTTATCTGGTAGGGTCCCTTACCTGTACAGATGGGGGTGATTATTGATAAGTATCCAGTTGAGGGGGCTTTCTTTGTTAATGGGTTTACTGATCCTGGTGGGGGTGGATATGGTTTGAGTAAACCCGTGTAGGTTAACATGAGTAGTTGGAGAGTCAGAGGAACAGGTGTTCCAATCAATGTTGACGTCTCTTAGTACAATGGTTTCTTAGGGATAGTTCATGGATAGCCAATGCAGGATATCCTCTTGGGTTCTAGTATTTTTGCCAGGTGGAATGTAGAGGCAGACAATGTATATATATATATATATATATATATATATATATATATATATATATATATATATATATTTGTTTTCATTGATTTTTACCTTGGTGATAAGGATTTCTGCATTTTCAGTCTGGGGGGGTTGCTTGGTTTCTTTTGTTACAGTGAAGGAAGACTTGTATAAGACAGCTACCCCACCACCCTTACTTGTATTCCGATCTGATCTGAGTATATTATAACCAGGAGGAGTTACCTCATTACTTTTAGGTTTTAGCCAGGTTTCAGTAAGGCAGAATATGTCAGGTGTATAAATAGCTAAGAGGGTATGCAGGTTATGGACTTTGTTATTTAAGCTGTGTATGTTAAGATGGCAGGCCAGGAATGAGTTATGGGGGCAGTTTGACAGGGTTGAGTTAGCAGTGCTTTAGGCTTGGGAGCTAGGGGTGTCTGTTGAGGATGGACCAGGATTTGGGTGGACATCTTCATCATATAGGAGGTTGCGCTTTAAGTGGATTATGAGTTTCAATAGTTTGTTCATAAGTTTTTGATAGTGTCTGGCTTTAAGGGTGGAGTTGTTCCTTGTATTTGGTTGATAGTTGTTAGGGGGTGAGTAATATGATTGGAAGATGTTTTTAAAGTGGGGGAGCATGATAGGGGCTAGTGGGGTGTAAGTTTGGGACTTTGGGTAGTGGAAACCTAGGTAGCACTGATTTTCATAAGTGGTTATGTGAAATGAGATGAGAAGCAGAGGTAGGAGTAAGAGTGGCAATCATATTTTTGGTAAACCTAGTATGACTAGCTGGGTCATGTTATAGGTTTTTTAAGTATGGAGTCAAAGTCTAGGAATAGTAGGAACCTACTACTTTTCCTTATAGGTGAATGATGGAGCTGAGGCTGAGTTGGTTAGAGTGATTTGATAAAGGTGTGATTTGATAAAGGTGTGAGAGGTGGTTAAAGGAGGAAAGGGAAAGATACGAAATTATTAATGGTAGGAGATAATCTGTTCTAAGAAAGGGGCAGCAGGGAATTGGTGTTAAGAAGTAATGTGTAATTGGTGGGACAAGGCAGAAGGAGTAGTGCAGTTAAGAGAGGTGTTGATTTGGATAATGGAGGGGTGTGTTGGCAGGGAAGGGGCTAGTTAAGTTTAAATTAAAGGATATTAGGGTGGTTGGGAATGGGGGTAGAGTAGGGGAGCGAAGTGAGCCCAAGAGTAGCAAGGGCAAACAGAGCAGGGCTATTCTGAGGGTGAGTTTTTGCACAAAAAGAGAGACAATCAGTCAGTCACAGATACAGTACAGACAAGTATAGGTAACAGAGAGTTTAGGAAGGGGGAACTTGCAGCTGGAGACTTTCAGAGTAGAGAGGATAGAAGAACAAGAGTAGGGATAGTGTGTAGACTAGGTTCTACAGGCAGAGGGGTGGTAGCAATAAAGAAGTATGACACAGGCAGGTATAGTGTATTGGGGGAGTGAAGAGTAGTAGATAGAGCTATCTTGTATATTAGACAGAAGCTCATACACCATAGATGTGGAGTGAGGTATGGTAAGAGGCATTTTAAGAGTGGGGTTGGAGAGGATTGAGTGTATAAGATGCACCAGGGAAGCTACGGGGCAGGATTGTTTGTGCTGCTGGCGTCCCTATGCTATAGGCAGGAAAGCATCAGTCAAAATTGGAACACTTAGACAGCTAAATGTAATGGTCAGCAATTCTATTCAGTAGGAACATACATGTTAGCTTGCAATGGCCGTTGGAGGTTGAAGGTGGTTGGAATCAACAGTATCGGCAGTTTGCCTGAAGGGTTTCAGAAGTCCCATTTGTAGCACGCTTAGGGTAAGAAGTCAGAAAAGCGACTAGGGAATGTTAGCTTGCAATGGTCATTGGAGGTTGAAGGTGGTTGGAATCAACAGTATCGGCAGTTTGCCTGAAGGGTTTCAGAAGTCGATATAGATATAGATATAAATACAGCCGTACAAGCTTTAGTATTACATAGACAAACGCTTTTGTAACGTGCACTGTAATAAGCAAATTACTATTCCAGGATTTCCATGTGACCAATAACAGTCATAACAGAACAGCTTTGTGCATTACACATTACAAAGGAATATACTGAAATGATACTCCTGTATTCTAACTTTACACTGCCGGTAACACTGTTTTGCATAAAATACACAGTAATGACTGTGTTGCTATAGCATGATAGCCTTTCCCGCAACACAAACTAATATATTCACTGTTTTGTACAATACATACTAAATCACACTCTGAGGACACACATGGTTATAAATGTATTACTATTCCATAATACCTATTTACCCAATACACACAAAACGTAGCCCTGCTTTATGCAGTGCATATTAAAACAATCATACTGAAGAATTACTGCAGCATTATAACTTTGTCAAAAGTGCTGATTTGCACAGGAAAGACCGTAATGAAGACATATGTTGAACATTGAGATGTACCACATACTTATGTTCAGTACAGTTCACAGACACATTAGTTGCATAATGCATATCACAGTATACCAGTAATGAAATATACACTCTTTCAAAATATGTCACAAAGCAATATGTTTATTATGAATGTAATCATGATGGGCAGACAATATACACCATTAAAAAAAATCTGTTGAAACCAAAATTTGAGACTGTGCTGTTGAATAAAAAGGAGGGTTCCCAAATGCAGCTAGTATAATTTTATTTCCAATTTAAAGTATGCATTAAGTGCTGCATATATGTCTGCATGCATGTAAACATAGAATATGCATTTTTTAAATAATAACTATATAATATGTATGTATTTATGCATGTAATATCTCTCTGTCTGTATGTATGAATATGGGGTTAATGATAACTTGTCAAACTCGGAAAAGCAGTGCTACAGTTGACTAAAAATTACCTGATAAAACATACTGGTAGTTGTCGCTATACAGCAAGGATCAGAGAATTTACCCTTTCCTCAGTGCAGTGTGATCTCCACACTGTTATATAGTGAAAGTATGTGCTGAAACAGCTACTAGAACATTGTACTAATATTAATGCTTAAAAACTCTCCTAGGTTAGGCAAGCTTCCCACTCAGGTTAGCCAGCAGCCAACAACACCCCCCCCCCCATTTATCATTTATCTTTTTAACTAACCCTTATATCCAGCTTGCTCACTCTCTTCTAATAACTAGCCTATTTCCCCCTTTCCTGTAGCCTGCTACCCCCTGTAGGCGAACAATTTGCCGCAATAATGTACTGGCCACTAGGTGGCGCCTTACCATAAGCTTTCTGTATATCTGTTCCCACAACTATTCTTTACCATACCTCCCTAACCCTGTTTTTCAGCTTCTACTTTTCACGGACATACTCTTTCACCTTCTCACCCTTGTCCTAAGGTGTATTTAATCACATTCTATTCCTCTGACATCCTAATTTTCTTCTTACTAGCCTCACAACTTACTTCTATAATCTCTCACTTTCAGACTTACCTGCAGAATTCTCCCACTTCACAGATTGTCATCCTTGATAGTCCACTCTCTTGTCTCTACTGGCTCACTCCGCTCCCCTACCCTGCCCCCAATTTCCACCTGCCCCCAGTCGTCCTAGATTTATTCCTCTAAAGACACACCCCCATTACACCAACTCCAATCACACAAATTACATCATTACCACACCCAGTCCCAATTCTCACAACACACCCATTGATACCTTACCTTTCATCCCCCCTTGTTAATACATGCCACCTACTGACACTCCTCTTAACCTGCCTATAAAACCTACCTCAACTTTAATTCCCACCTCACTAACCAATATTATGTCTAAATCAATCATGCCATACCAATTACAACTATTAATATTGGTCTCACTCTTACCTGCTCTAATCACTACCTGTCTCTTAACCTCCTATGAAAAACCTCTTTACTCTACCCTTCTCTACCCTTCCAAACACACTTCAACACCAACACTAGCTATCTCTCCAAACATTCTAAATTTAATTTGCAAACCCAGCTACCTACTAGCTAAATATCACAGACTAGTACACATTAAATATAGCAACCTAAAAACTAAAAAATCATTTGACTACTATTGTAAGCCTCTCCAACCTAAACACTTTACACTCCTCCACTCCTTAATAGATGGGGACATTCATCATAACCCTGGCCCAAACTCTACCCTTACCACTGCAAACTGTAACCAATACAAAACTAGTACTCTACCTCCTACCAAACCTTCCAATTCACTCTCGATTGCACATCTTAATATATGCAGTATTCGCAATAAAATCGCTCAAGTTCATGCCCTCCTAGATGTCCACCTATTTGATATCCTATGTTTATCAGAAACATGGCTAAAACCTACAATAAAAGACAATGAAATCACCCCTCCAGGTTACAACATAATTCAACTAGACCTCACAACCAAAAAAGGTGGAGGGGTAGCAATTGTCTACAAAGCAGAACTACAAGTTAGCACTGTAAATCTTAACCAACCTTTAGATAATAATGCCGAAATAATTATCTCTAAATTCCAGCTTAACATACATAAAGCCATAAATATCATCTGCGCATATCTTCCCCCAGGAAATAACATTAGCTTACTTGAATATATCCTCAACTGGCTTTCTTCTAATTTCCCACAAGAAACCATAGTCCTATGGGACTTTAATATAGATTGGAATTCATGTAGCAGTACAAATCCCACCACCCATATTAACCTTTATGGTTTCTCACAAACTATAAACTCCCCTACCAGAACTAATAGACTTAACAATAAAGACAGTACCTTGGATTGGATACTCACTAATAGTCCTCATCAAACTTGCACAACAGGAACTCTTCCAGATGACCTAAGTGACCATTCACTAATATATATTGTCAGACATAAAACCAACCTAACTTTCCCTAACACTTTCAGAACAGCACGCATCAAAAAGCATTTTAACCCCGAGCTGTTCCAAACAGAACTTAAACAATGTAATTGGACAACATTAAAATCTCTCCCTATAAATAAAGCAATTGAATACTTTAATTCCACATTCTTAAAGATCCTGGACCATCACACCCCAACACGCTCTACTAGAAATAAAGCTAAACCAGCCCCTTGGCTCTCTAATAATACTAGGCAACTAATCCTTCACAGAAACAAATCCTGGGCAAAATAGCATACTACTAAGAATCCTAGAGATCACCAAACCTTAAGGCAACTTAGAAATAATACAAAAAAGCCATCTTACTAGACAAAAAGAACTATTGCCTCCAATTACAACAATCCTCCCTCAAGGAACCACAAAAATTTTGGACTAGCGTTAACAAACTTCTATACCCAGGCCAAACTATCACCCCAACCCACTAGGCTCTAACCCTGAGAATCCAACACAAACAGCTAATGCCTTTAATTCTTTCTTCACAGATGCTATCCAAACTCTTGCTAGACATCTATATCCCTATACCTCTAATCTGCCTACTCCCACTACCAACCCACCCCCATTATTTCATTTACAACCAGTGTCCACATCCTATATCTGCTCCCTTCTCCAAAAATTAAAACCAGCCACCCCTTCAGCTGACAAACTCCCAGCAGAATTCCTGCAAAAAGGAGCTAAAGCCATTGCCTCTCCCATCTCCATTCTGATAAATAGAACCATAACTGAAGGCACTATCCCATCTATCTGGAAAATCTCTCATATCATCCCACTACAAAAAGGGGGGAACTCCAATGACTTCTCTAACTTTTGTCCCATAGCTCTACTATCCCCACTTGCAAAAATAATGGAAAAGTGCATTCACAATCAACTTCTTAACAACCTTCTCCATCACAGCCTAATAGCCAACTGTCAACATGGATTCAGACCTTTCCAAAGTACCACCACTGCCCTGCTATCCTTCATAAACTGTATCAGCAAAAATATTCTTTCCTCTGCAGTCTTTGTTGATTTATCTAAAGCTTTTGACATGGTTAATCATCAACTCTTTCTACACATACTGAAATTTGTTTCCCTCGACCCTCTGTATATGAATTGGTTCACATCTTACCTTGAAAACCGACAGCAGGCTGTACTCTGGCAAAATAAACTATCTAATCACCTTCCTACCTCCCTAGGTGTTCCACAGGGCTCCATATTAGGTCCACTCCTGTTTTCCATTTATATCAACAACCTTCATTTAGCCATTCCACTCTCCACCTGCATTCAATATGCAGATGACTCTACTATAATCTGTTCAGCCACTTCCCAAGCTGAACTTCAGTCTCTTACCCAAAAAGCTTTCAATAGTATAGAACAATGGTTCTCTAACCGCTGCCTTCTCCTAAACCCCCCAAAAACTAAATTGTTACTCTTCATACCAACCCAAAAGTCCACTCCTTTGCATTTCACTCTCAACTCTAATAATGGTACTCTTATTTCTTCTGACCCAACCACCAAACTCTTAGGAATTACAATTGACAACAACCTCAACTTTGATACTCGCATAAATACCACAATAAAATTAGTTAACAGAAAACTAGGATCCCTCTACAGAATCAAACCCTTTCTTACACCAGTAGCAAGGACTGCTATAGCCAGAACTCACTTAATCTCAACCCTACTCTATGCTTCTCCTATATACACCAACCTCTCTAAAAATAACCTCAACAAACTAGCTACATCCTATAAAAATATTGCTAGATTTGCTACAGGCTCTCCTTTCATAACTCATCACTGTCTGAATCTAAAACAACTAGGCTGGCTAGAATTTCTTAACCAGCTTCAATTCCACCAACTTACAATAGCCCATAAGACCCTGTATCAACCCAGCAACGCTCCAATACTCTCTAGCCTCGTTGCACCTTATAATAATCTCAAGAATCTACGCTCCTCAAACAAAATGTTGATTAATACTACCAAATCAAAAAACTCAGCAGGTGACTCCTTATTCTCTAACGCTGTCGGAAAATTATGGAATCAACTACCGCCTGACGTCACATCTCAGACCTCTCTCTCACTTTTTAAAAGGAATCTAAAACTATTTCTCAATAAACACTGGTTATGCTCCTGCACCATCCCTGACTAACTTTTTTCCTTTACTCTAATTCTCATCCTACATCCTTTACAATCCTCCCGCTCTGTGTTTCAATATACTATGTTTAGCATACAAATCTATGTTTACATGTATATTGTACCTCCTTTAGTATATAATCCTTTCATCCTACATCCTTTACAATCCTCCCGCTCTATGTTTCAATATACTATGTTTAGCATACAAATCTATGTTTACATGTATATTGTACCTCCTTTAGTATATTACCCTTTCATCCTACATCCTTTACAATCCTCCCGCTCTGTGTTTCAATATACTATGTTTAGCATACAAATCTATGTTTACATTTATATTGTACCTCCTTTAGTATATTACCCTTTCATCCTACATCCTTTACAATCCTCCCACTCTATGTTTCAATATACTATGTTTAGCATACAAATCTATGTTTACATGTATATTGTACCTCCTTTAGCATATTACCCTTTCATCCTACATCCTTTACAATCATCCCACTCTATGTTTCAATACACTATGTTTAGCATACAAATCTATGTTTACATGTATATTGTACCTCCTTTAGTATATTACCCTTTCATCCTACATCCTTTACAATCCTCCCACTCTATGTTTCAATATACTATGTTTAGCATACAAATCTATGTTTACATGTATATTGTACCTCCTTTAGTATATTACCCTTTCATCCTACATCCTTTACAATCCTCCCGCTCTATGTTTCAATATACTATGTTTAGCATACAAATCTATGTTTACATGTATATTGTACCTCCTTTAGTATATTACCCTTTCATCCTACATCCTTTACAATCCTCCCGCTCTATGTTTCAATATACTATGTTTTGCATACAAATCTATGTTTACATGTATATTGTACCTCCTTTAGTATATTACCCTTTCATCCTACATCCTTTACAATCCTCCCACTCTATGTTTCAATATACTATGTTTAGCATACAAATCTATGTTTACATGTATATTGTACCTCCTTTAGTATATTACCCTTTCATTCTACATCCTTTACAATCCTCCCACTCTGTGTTTCAATATACTATGTTTAGCATACAAATCTATGTTTACATGTATATTGTACCTCCTTTAGTATATTACCCTTTCATCCTACATCCTTTACAATCCTCCCGCTCTGTGTTTCAATATACTATGTTTAGCATACAAATCTATGTTTACATGTATATTGTACCTCCTTTAGTATATTACCCTTTCATCCTACATCCTTTACAATCCTCCCACTCTGTGTTTCAATATACTATGTTTAGCATACAAATCTATGTTTACATGTATATTGTACCTCCTTTAGTATATTACCCTTTCATCCTACATCCTTTACAATCCTCCACTCTATGTTTCAATATACTATGTTTAGCATACAAATCTATGTTTACATGTATATTGTACCTCCTTTAGTATATTACCCTTTCATCCTACATCCTTTACAATCCTCCCGCTCTATGTTTCAATATACTATGTTTAGCATACAAATCTATGTTTACATGTATATTGTACCTCCTTTAGTATATTACCCTTTCATCCTACATCCTTTACAATCCTCCCACTCTATGTTTCAATATACTATGTTTAGCATACAACTCTATGTTTACATGTATATTGTACCTCCTTTAGTATATTACCCTTTCATCCTACATCCTTTACAATCCTCCCTCTCTATGTTTCAATATACTATGTGTTGCATGCAAATCTATGTTTACATGTATATTGTACCTCCTTTAGTATATTACCCTTTACAGATTTTTGATTACGTTATTATTTACATTGAGTAGTATAATTATGTTCATCTTAAAAAAATTGTTTTTATAATGTTTTTATGTAACAATTGCTGTTTTTACATTGTTTCTGTCATAACCTCTATTAATTTTGTATGTTTTCCTGGAGCTTTTCTCCCTGGGCCTCTACTGAAAATGGACATGTATCCAGTTAGACTAGCCCGGTCAACAAATGTAAAATAAATAAATAAATAAAATAAATATATAATTAGCAGAGGGTGTGGGGGTGAAGGGGGCTTGCTTCCTGCAAAAGAAATGTTTCTTTTGTTTTGTTTTTCATCAGTTATGAATCAAAAAGTTGTGCCGATCAGTTGTCTTTTGATGGCTGTCATGTTTGACAAGTTACTGGACATCTACTGTGTGTGTGTGTGTGTGTGTGTGTGTGTGTGTCTATATATATATATATATATATATATATATATATATATATATATATATATATATATATATATATATGTGTGTGTGTGTGTGTGTGTGTGTGTGTGTGTGTC
>NC_056750.1:78421988-78491988 GCF_019279795.1 Protopterus annectens
AAAATAGGGATCTAGCCATAGGAATATGCATGAATTCTTGTAGGCAGATCAGTATGCTTAAACAACCCATTGAGACAAGAAGCTCATTCTTAGGAAGGCACATATTCCTTAAACTTCCATTTGGTATTTCATCAGTATTAAAAATACTCCAGAGTTCCATATGTAATTGTTTAGAGTACAGGAAATTATAACGTTAATAAGATGCTGAATTATTAAAGTATTATTATAGTCTAAATTCTATTAATAAACTATTAAACATTGTATAATAAAGAAGAGAAAACAGAAAACTACAGCTCATTATTAAAGATATAAAGTATGTAACTGAATACAAATAAACTATATAAAATGTAAATATTAGAGTAATGGTTTTTAATGATTCTATGCATATAAAAAACACATGCCTACTATTTACAGATCTCAAATTATGAAATAAGCTAATAATTATATCTTCAGAATGTGCCAGAATTATAGTAATCAATAAGTTGCCTTAACTTACGCCAACATTTGTAGTTAATTACATTGTTTTTGCAGACAGTTTTAGCTTGACTTTATGGCCCAGTGGGAAGAAACCCAGACTATGACCAATATAACTCTAGTTCAAATAATAGCTTGAATACTGTAAAAGCCAGGAGACTAAGATAGAATGACTTAAGCTGTTTTTCTAATTCTAGGGAAATAAAGATGGTTGGTACTTCTTCTTCTTTCGGCTGCTCCCGTTAGGGGTCGCCACTGCAGATCAACTGTTTCCATTTCTTCCTGTCCTCTGCATCTTGTTCTGTCACACCAACTGCCTGCATGTCCTCTCTCACCACATCCATAAACCTTATCTTAGGCCTCCCTCTTTTCCTGTTACCTGGCAGCTTCATCCTTAGCATCCTTTTCCCAATATACTCTGCATCCCTCCTCAGCACATGTCCAAACCAAAGTAATCTTGCCTCTCTGGCTTTGTCTCCAAACCTTCCAACCTGGGCTGACCCTCTAATATACTTATTCCTAATCCTGTTCATCCTCGCCAGTCACCCAGTGCAAATCTTAACATCTTCAACTCTGCCACGCCAAGCTCAAACTCCTGCCTTTTGTCAATGCCACTGTCTCCAACCCATAGCTGGTCTCACTACCCTCTTGTAGACCTTCCCTTTCACTCTTACTGGTACTCGTCTGTCACAAATCACTCCTGACACTCTTCTCCACCCACTCCATCCTGCCTGTACTCTCTTCTTCACCTCTCTTCCACACTCACCATTACTCTGAACTGCTGATCCCAAGTATTTAAACTCATCCACCTTCGCCACCTCTACTCCCTGCATCCTCACCATTCCTCTATCCTCCCTCTCATTCACACACATATATTCTGTCTTAGTCCTGCTGACCTTCATTCCTCTTCTCTCTAGAACATATCTCCACCTCTCCCGGGTCTCCTCCACCTGTTCCCTACTCTCACTACAGATCACAATGTCATCTACAACCATCATAGTCCACGGGGCTCCTGTCTGATCTCATCTGTCAACCTGTCCATCACCATTGCAAATAAGAAAGGGCTCAGAGCTGATCCTTGATGTAATCCCACCTCTACCTTAAATGCATCTGTCACTCCCACTGCAGACCTCAACACTGTCACACTACCCTCGTACATATCCTGTACCAGTCTTACATACTTCTATGACACTCCCAACTTCCTCATACAATACCACAACTCCTCTCTAGGCACCCTGTCATATGCTTTCTCTAAATCCAAAAAGACACAATGAAACTCCTTCTGACCTTCTCTGTACTTCTCCATCAACACTCTCAGAGCAAACATTGCATCTGTAGTGCTCTGTCCTGGCATGAAACCATACTGCTGATCACTAATCATCACCTCCCTTCTTAACCTAGCTTCCACTACTCTTTCCCATAACTTCATGCTGTGACTTATCAGGTTAATCCCTCTGTAGTTACTACAGCTCTGCACATCACCCTTATTCTTAAAAATCAGTACCAAAACACTTTTTCTCCATTCCTCAGGCATCCTCTCACTTTCCAAGATTTCATTAAACAATCTTGTTAAAAACTCCACTGCCATTTCACCTAAACACCTCCATGCTTCCACAGGTATGTCATCTGGACTAACAGCCTTTCTGTTCTTCATTCTCTTCATAGCTATCCTTACTTCCTCCTTGCTAATCCACTGCAGTTCATGATTCACTATCCGCATATCATCCAACCTTCTCTCCCTCTCATTCTCTTCATTCATCAGCCCCTCAAAGTACTCTTTCAATCTCCTCAACACACTCTCCTCACTTGTGAGTACGTTTCCCTCATTATCCTTTATCACCCTTACCTGCTGCACATCTTTCCTAGCTCAGTCCCTCTGTCTAGCCAATTGGTACAGGTCCTTTTCTCCCTCCTTAGTGTCCAACCTTTTATACAACTCTTCACATGCCTTATCCTTAGTCTTTGCCACCTCTCTCTTTGCCATGCACCTCATCTCCTTATATTCTTGTCTACTTTCTTCATCTCTCTGACAATACCACTTCTTCTTCGCCAACCCCTTTCTCTGTATACTCTTCTGTACTTCTTTATTCCACCACCAGGTCTCCTTGTCCTCCTTCCTCTTTCCAGATGTCACACCAAGCACCTTTCTAGCCATCTCTCTTACTAGCTCTGTTGTAGTTACCCAGCTATTTGGTAACTCTTCACTGCCACCCAGTGCCTGTCTTAACTCTTCCCTGAACATCACCTCACAATTACCCTTTTTCAATTTCACCATTTGATCCTTGGTGCTGCCCTCACACTCATCCTCCTCTTCTTGATCACCAATGTCATCCTACAAACCACCATCCTATGCTGCCTAACTACACTTTCCCCTGCCACCACTTTACAGTCTCCAATCTCCTTCAGACTGGCCCTTCTACATAAGATATAATCCACCTGTGTGCATCTTCCTCCACTCTTGTATGTCACCCTATGCTCCTCCCTCTTGTTAAAATGCATATTCATCACAGCCATGTCCATCCTTTTCCCAAAATCCACTACCATCTGACCTTCTGCATTCCTTTGCTTAACACCATACCTACCCATCACTTCCTCATCCCCTCTGTTCCCTTCACCAACATGCCCATTGAAATCTGCTCCAATCACCAGTCTCTCACCCTTGGGTACAGTCATCACCACTTCATCCAACTCACTCCAAAATTTTTCTTTCTCATCCATCACACACCCAACTTGTGGAGCAAATGCACTAACAACATTCATCATTACACCATCAATTTCCAGCTTCATAAACATCACTCTATCTGACACTCTTTTCACGTCCAAAACACTCTTAGCATACTGTTCCTTCAGGATAATGCCTACACCAATTCTCTTCCCATCCACACCATGATAAAACAATTTGAAACTGCGTCTGATACACCTAGCCTTGCTCCCCTTCCATCTGATCTCTTGCACACACAATATACCAACCTTCCTTCGGTCCATCATATCAGCTAGCTCTCTCCCTATACCAGTCATACTGCCAACATTCAAAGTTCCGACCCTTACTATCACAGTCCTAGCCTTTACCTGCCTTCGGGCATGCCTTGCCCCTCTTCTCCTCCTTTGGCCAACAGAAGCCCAATTTCCGCCAGCACCCTGATGGCTAACATTACTGGTGGCGATCGTTGTTAACCTGGGCCTCGACCAATCTGGTATGTATATCTGTACTGTTGTCTGCATGTATGATTTGTCAAAATTTTATGCTGGATGTCCTTCCTGATGCAACCCTCCCGATTTATCTGGACTTGGGACCGTCACAAAGAAATGCACTGGCTTGTGCATCCCCAGTGGCTGGGTTCAGTGCATCCCCAGTGGCTGGGTTCAGTGCATCCCCAGTGGCTGGGTTCAGAGCATCCCCAGTGGCTGGGTTCAGTCCATCCCCAGTGGCTGGGTTCAGTGTATCCCCAGTGGCTGGGTTCAGTGCATCCCCAGTGGCTGGGTTCAGTCCATCCCCAGTGGCTGGGTTCAGTGCATCCCCAGTGGCTGGGTTCAGTGCATCCCCAGGGGCTGGGTTCAGTCCATCCCCAGTGGCTGGGTTCAGTCCGTCCCCAGTGGCTGGGTTCAGTGCATCCCCAGTGGCTGGGTTCAGTGCATCCCCAGTGGCTGGGTTCAGTCCATCCCCAGTGGCTGGGTTTAGTGCATCCCCAGTGGCCGGGTTCAGTGCATCCCCAGTGGCTGGGTTCAGTGCATCCCCAGTGGCTGGGTTCAGTGCATTCCCAGTGGTTGGGTTCATTGCATCCCCAGTGGCTGGGTTTATTACATCCCCAGTGGCTGGGTTCAGTGCATCCACAGTGGCTGGATTCAGTCCGTCCCCAGTGGCTGGGTTCAGTCCGTCCCCAGTGGCTGAGTTCAGTGCATCCCCAGTGGCTGGGTTCAGTCCATCCCCAGTGGCTGGGTTTAGTGCATTCCCAGTGGCAGGGTTCAGTGCATCCCCAGTGGCTGGGTTCAGTCCATCCCCAGTGGCTGGGTTCAGTGCATCCCCAGTGGCTGGGTTCAGTGCATCCCCAGTGGCTGGGTTCAGTCCATCCCCAGTGGCTGGGTTTAGTGCATCCCCAGTGGCTGGGTTCAGTGCATCCCCAGTGGCTGAGTTCAGTGCATCCCCAGTGGCTGGGTTCAGTGCATCCCCAGTAGTTGGGTTCATTGCATCCCCAGTGGCTGGGTTCAGTGCATCCCCAGTGGCTGGGTTTAGTGCATCCCCAGTGGCTGGGTTCAGTGCATCCCCAGTGGCTGGGTTCAGTGCTTCCTCAGTGGCTGGGTTCAGGCCATCCCCAGTGGCTGGGTTTAGTGCATCCCCAGTGGCTGGGTTCAGTGCATCCCCAGTGGCTGGGTTCAGTGCATCCTCAGTGGCTGGGTTCAGTCCATCCTCAGTGGCTGGGTTCAGTGCATCCCCAGTGGCTGGGTCAGTGCATCCCCAGTGGCTGGGTTCAGTGCATCCCCAGTGGCTGGGTTTAGTGCATCCCCAGTGGCTGGGTTCAGTGCATCCCCAGTGGCTGGGTTCAGTGCATCCCCAGTGGCTGGGTTTAGTGCATCCCCAGTGGCTGGGTTCAGTGCATCCCCAGTGGCAGGGTTCAGTGCATCCTCAGTGGCTGGGTTCAGTCCATCCCCAGTGGCTGGGTTTAGTGCATCCCCAGTGGCTGGGTTCAGTGCATCCCCAGTGGCTGGGTTCAGTGCATCCCCAGTGGTTGGGTTCATTGCATCCCCAGTGGCTGGGTTCAGTGCATCCCCAGTGGCTGGGTTTAGTGCATCCCCAGTGGCTGGGTTCAGTGCATCCCCAGTGGCTGGATTCAGTCCATCCCCAGTGGCTGGGTTCAGTCCATCCCCAGTGGCTGAGTTCAGTGCATCCCCAGTGGCTGGGTTCAGTCCATCCCCAATGGCTGGGTTTAGTGCATCCCCAGTGGCAGGGTTCAGTGAATCCCCAGTGGCTGGGTTCAGTCCATCCCCAGTGGCTGGGTTCAGTGCATCCCCAGTGGCTGGGTTCAGTGCATCCCCAGTGGCTGGGTTCAGTCCATCCCCAGTGGCTGGGTTTAGTGCATCCCCAGTGGCTGGGTTCAGTGCATCCCCAGTGGCTGGGTTCAGTGCATCCCCAGTGGCTGGGTTCAGTGCATCCCCAGTGGTTGGGTTCATTGCATCCCCAGTGGCTGGGTTCAGTGCATCCCCAGTGGCTGGGTTTAGTGCATCCCCACTGGCTGGGTTCAGTGCATCCCCAGTGGCTGGGTTCAGTGCATCCCCAGTGGTTGGGTTCATTGCATCCCCAGTGGCTGGGTTCAGTGCATCCCCAGTGGCTGGGTTTAGTGCATCCCCAGTGGCTGGGTTCAGTGCATCCCCAGTGGCTGGGTTCAGTGCATCCTCAGTGGCTGAGTTCAGGCCATCCCTAGTGGCTGGGTTTAGTGCATCCCCAGTGGCTGGGTTCAGTGCATCCCCGGTGGCTGGGTTCAGTGCATCCCCAGTGGCTGGGTTCAGTGCATCCTCAGTGGCTGGGTTCAGTCCATCCTCAGTGGCTGGGTTCAGTGCATCCCCAGTGGCTGGGTCAGTGCATCCCCAGTGGCTGGGTTCAGTGCATCCCCAGTGGCTGGGTTTAGTGCATCCCCAGTGGCTGGGTTCAGTGCATCCCCAGTGGCTGGGTTCAGTGCATCCCCAGTGGCTGGTTTAGTGCATCCCCAGTGGCTGGGTTCAGTTTATCCCCAGTGGCTGGGTTCAGTGCATCCTTAGTGGCTGGGTTCAGTCCATCCCCAGTGGCTGGGTTTAGTGCATCCCCAGTGGCTGGTTCAGTGCATCCCCAGTGGCTGGGTTCAGTGCATTCTCAGTGGCTGGGTTCAATCCATCCTCAGTGGCTGGGTTCAGTGCATCCCCAGTGGCTGGGTTCAGTGCATCCCCAGTGGCTGGGTTATTGCATCCCTAGTGGCTGGGTTCAGTGCATCCCCAGTGGCTGGGTTCAGTTCATCCCCAGTGGTTGGGTTCATTGCATCCCCAGTGGCTGGGTTCAGTGCATCCCCAGTGGCTGGGTTTAGTTCATCCCCAGTGGCTGGGTTCAATGCATCCCCAGTGGCTGGGTTCAGTGCATCCTCAGTGGCTGGGTTCAGTCCATCCCCAGTGGCTGGGTTCAGTGCATCCCCAGTGGCTGGGTTCAGTGCATCCTCAGTGGCTGGGTTCAGTCCATCCTCAGTGGCTGGGTTCAGTGCATCCCCAGTGGCTGGGTTCAGTGCCTCCTCAGTGGCTGGGTTCAGTCCATCCTCAGTGGCTGGGTTCAGTGCATCCCCAGTGGCAGGGTTTAGTGCATCCCCAGTGGCTGGGTTCAGTGCATCCCCAGTGGCTGGGTTCAGTGCATCCTCAGTGGCTGGGTTCAGTGCATCCCCAGTGACTGGGTTCAGTGCATCCCCAGGGGCTGGGTTCAGTGCATCCCCAGTGGCTGGGTACAGTCCGTCCCCAGTGGCTGGGTTCAGTCCATCCCCAGTGGCTGGGTTCAGTGCATCCCCAGTGGCTGGGTTCAGTGCATCCCCAGTGGCTGGGTTTGTACTTCTCATTATTATCCAATCATATTGAGGTTTGCATAACACCAAGGAATGAGGACCAGAGGGATCTGGGCTTAGCAATCCCAAGCTATTGACATCATCCCTCATATGGATTTGTGTGTAGGAACACAAACATATAGGGACAAGACATGGGACATCCCTGCAGTGACAGGTGTGCTCATATTAACCACAGTGGGCAGGGTTAAGGCCATATAGGTAGGTTCATGGGTAGTTACTAGGCTAGATGCCCTTGTGGACCATTTTAAACCTAGCCAGTTTCCCTTAGTGAGAATTAAATCCTGTACTTCTTGTCTGTGAGAGGAAACACCTTAACCATTATGCCAACCCCCAACCCCATATTATGCCGACCTCCAACCCCATGCACAAAGCACCTCCATCACTATCTGAATAATGACCACTCCAGTGAACTCTTACCCTCTCTGAAGAATTCACAAGACGAGAGGATGATAGGCCATACTAACCAGAGATACTTGCACTGAGTAGCTAGAGCACCCTTTAGAAGTCTTTCAAAGCATATGTAGCTCACACTGAGTGCTTTGAGCAATCTGCAGGTATGCAATTAGGCACTGCTGCTTGTACTGCTTACCTGGTACTCTCACCAGATGTGCATTAAGTCATTTGGTGCTTGCATTTCATACCTATTATGGCACTGCCAGCTTATAATGAGTGCTTATACTACCCTTCAGCTCCGCTATGTATTAGGGCACCACAAGGTTGATCTGAGTGCATTTGGTAGCTAGAATATTCCCTAATCCTGCAACTGCATTACATTTTGAATGCCTCACTTTATTTACAAAGAAAAAAATGAAAGCAATGCTGCTTAGAGTAGACTGCTGGGTAATCACATCATGTGATGACTGCTGGGTAATCACGTCATGTGACGACTGCTGGGTAATCATGTCATGTGATGACTGCTGGATAATCACGTCATGTGACGACTGCTGGGTAATCACATCATGTGATGACTGCTGTGTAATCATGTCATGTGATGACTGCTGGGTAATCACGTCATGTGACGACTGCTGGGTAATCATGTCATGTGATGACTGCTGGGTAATCACTTCATGTGACGACGTTTTATGAATTTCATATTAAAATTAAAGTTTTCTTAGACAGTCTAAACTTGTGTCAGGTTAGCGCTTAAGCCGTATAGGAGGAATATAATCAGAAAAAAGTAACAATAAGCGTGAGCAGGTACAAACCCTTTTATGCCAGGTCAAATAAAGCAGGATCCAAACTTGTAAAAAGAAATATTTAATCCACAAACAACTGACAGAGAGATAAGTGCTTTCGCAGTGATGCTTCTTCAGGTCTATGACAAACACTAAAACTGCTTTCACCATATATACTGTTCCCAATCAGTGGCAAGCAATTAGTAAAACATTCAAGAATTTTAAAGAGACAAGAACTGTTGCAATAAAAATACATGGAATAAAATGCAAAGAATCAAATATATATAACATTCAAAAAGCATGTGTGAAAAATCTTATATAAAAAGCATGTTTTAGGAACATCTATAAAACAATGAAAACACTAATTTGGCATTAGCCTTCATTCGAATTATCTTTAGTAATCATCTTTTTTTTACTTTTTCCCCTTGATTATACACCTCGCTTAAATAAATACATGATGTGTGTTCACCCCAACCTTAAAAAAACCAACGTTTTTTCCCCTCCCCCAAATATCCTTGGTCCCCAAATTTCCCCATACCTTCCCCTTTTTTGACACACCACTTCCCCATACAATACCACAACTCCTCTCTAGGCACCCTGTCATATGCTTTCTCTAAATCCACAAAGACACAATGCAACTCCTTCTGACCTTCTATACTCCATCAACACTCTCAGAGCAAACATTCTGTAGTGCTCTTTCCTGGCATGAAACCATGCTGCTGATCACTAATCATCACCTCCCTTCTTAACCTAGCTTCCACTACTCTTTCCCATAACGTCATGCTGTGACTGATCAGATTAATCCCTCTGTAGTTACTACAGCTCTGGGCATCACCCTTATTCTTAAAAATCAGTACCAAAACACTTTTTCTCCATTCCTCAGGCATCCTCTCACTTTCCAAGATTTCATTAAACAATCTTGTTAAAAACTCCACTGCCATTTCACCTAAACACCTCCATGCTTCCACAGGTATGTCATCTGACTAACAGCCTTTCCGCTTCTTCATCCTCTTCATAGCTATCCCACTTCCTCCTTGCTAATCCACTGCAGTTCATGATTCACTATCCGCATATCATCCAACCTTCTCTCCCTCTCATTCTCTTCATTCATTAGCCCCTCAAAGTACTCCTTCCATCTGCTCAACACACTCTCCTCGCTTGTGAGTATGTTTCCCTCATTATCCTTTATCACCCTTACCTGCTGCACATCTTTCCTAGCTCGGTCCCTCTGTCTAGCCAATCAGTACAGGTCCTTTTCTCCTTCCTTAGTGTCCAACCTTTTATACAACTCTTCATATGCCTTATCCTTAGCCTTCACCACCTCTTTGCCATGCACCTCATCTCCTTATACTCTTGTCTACTTTCTTCATCTCTCTGACAATCCCACTTCTTCTTCGCCAACCTCTTTCTCTTATACTCTCCTGTACTTCTTCATTCCACCACCAGGTCTCCTTGTCCTCCTTCCTCTTTCCAGATGTCACACCAAGCACCTTTCTAGCCATCTCTCTTACTAGCTCTGCTGTAGTTACCCAGCTATTCGGTAACTCTTCACTGCCACGCAGTGCCTGTCTTAACTCTTCCCTGAACATCACCTCACAATTACCCTTTTTCAATTTCCACCATTTGATCCTTGGTGCTGCCCTCACACTCATCCTCCTCTTCTTGATCATCAATGTCATCCTACAAACCACCATCCTATGCTGCCTAACTACACTTTCCCCTGCCACCACTTTACAGTCTCTAATCTCCTTCAGACTGGCCCTTCTACATAAGATATAATCCACCTGTGTGCATCTTCCTCCACTCTTGTATGTCACCCTATGCTCCTCCCTCTTGTTAAAATACGTATTCACCATAGCCATGTCCATCCTTTTTGCAAAATCCACTACCATCTGATCTTCTGCATTCCTTTGCTTAACACCATACCTACCCATCACTTCCTCATCCCCTCTGTTCCCTTCACCAACATGCCCATTGAAATCTGCTCCAATCACCAGTCTCTCATCCTTGGGTACAGTCATCACCACTTCATCCAACTCACTCCAAAATTTTTCTTTCTCATCCATCGCACACCCAACTTGTGGAGTATATGCACTAACAACATTCATGATTACACCATCAATTTCCAGCTTCATAAACATCACTCTATCTGACACTCTTTTCACCTCCAAAACACTCTTAGCATACTATTCCTTCAGGATAATGCCTACGCCAATACTCTTCCCATCCACACCATGATAAAACAATTTGAAACTGCCTCCGATACACCTAGCCTTGCTCCCCTTCCATCTGATCTCTTGCACACACAATATATCAACCTTCCTTCGGTCCATCATATCAGCTAGCTCTCTCCCTATACCAGTCATACTGCCAACATTCAAAGTTCCGACCCTTACTATCACAGTCCTAACCTTTACCTGCCTTCAGGCAGGCCTTCCCTCTCTTCTCCTCCTAAGGCCAACAGAAGCCCAATTTCCGCCAGCACCCTGTTGGCTAACAGTACTGGTGGTGGTCGTTGTTAACCCGGGCCTCGACCAATCCGGTATGTATATCTGTACTGTTGTCTGCATGTATGATTTGTCAAAATTTTATGCTGGATGCCCTTCCTGATGCAACCCTCCCCATTTATCTGGACTTGGGACAGTCACAAAGAAATGCACTGACTTGTGCATCCCCAGTGGCTGGGTTCAGTGCATCCCCAGTGGCTGGGTTCAGTGCATCCCCAGTAGCTGGGTTCAGTCCGTCCCCAGTGGCAGGGTTCAGTTCGTCCCCAGTGGCTGGGTTCAGTGCATCCCCAGTGGCTGGGTTCAGTGCATCCCCAGTGGCTGGGTTCAGTGCATCCCCAGTGGCTGGGTTCAGTCCATCCCCAGTGGCTGGGTTTAGTGCCTGGGTTCAGTGCATCCCCAGTGGCTGGGTTTAGTGTATCCCCAGTGGCTGGGTTCAGTGCATCCCCAGTGGCTGGGTTCAGTGTATCCCCAGTGGCTGGGTTCAGTGCATCCCCAGTGGCTGGGTTCAGTGCATCCCCAGTGGCTGGGTTCAGTCCATCCCCAGTGGCTGGGTTTAGTGCATCCCCAGTGGCTGGGTTCAGTGCATCCCCAGTGGCTGGGTTCAGTGTATCCCCAGTGGCTGGGTTCAGTGCATCTCCAGTGGTTGGGTTTAGTGCATCCCCAGTGGCTGGGTTTAGTGCATCCCCAGTGGCTGGGTTCAGTGCATCCCCAGTGGCTGGGTTCAGTGCATCCTCAGTGGCTGGGTTCAGTCCATCCCCAGTGGCTGGGTTCAGTCCATCCCCAATGGTTGGGTTTAGTGCATCCCCAGTGGCTGGGTTTAGTGCATCCCCAGTGGCTGGGTTCAGTGCATCCCCAGTGGCTGGGTTCAGTGCATCCTCAGTGGCTGGGTTCAGTCCATCCCCAGTGGCTGGGTTCAGTGCATCCCCAGTGGTTGGGTTTAGTGCATCCCCAGTGGCTGGGTTTAGTGCATCCCCGGTGGCTGGATTCAGTGCATCCCCAGTGGCTGGGTTCAGTGCATCCTCAGTGGCTGGGTTCAGTCCATCACCAGTGGCTGGGTTCAGTCCATCCCCAGTGGTTGGGTTTAGTGCATCCCCAGTGGCTGGGTTTAGTGCATCCCCAGTGGCTGGGTTCAGTGCATCCCCAGTGGCTGGGTTCAGTGCATCCCCAGTGGCTGGGTTCAGTCCATCCCCAGTGGCTGGGTTTGTACTTCTCATTATTATCCAATCATATCGAGGTTTGCATAACACCAAGGAATGAGGACCAGAGGGATGTGGGCTTAGCAATCCCAAGCTATTGACATCATCCCTCATATGGATTTGTGTGTAGGAACACAAACATATAGGGACAAGACACAGGACATCCCTGCAGTGACAGGAGTGCTCATATTAACCACAGTGGGCAGGGTTAAGGCCATATAGGTAGGTTCATGGGTAGTTACTAGGCTAGCTGCCCTTGTGGACCATTTTAAACCTAGCCAGTTTCCCTTAGTGAGAATTAAATCCTGTACTTCTTGTCTGTGAGGGGAAACACCTTAACCATTATGCCAACCCCATATTATGCCGACCTCCAACCCCATGCACAAAGCACCTCCATCACTCTCTGAATAATGACCACTCCAGTCAACTCTTACCCTCTCTGAAGAATTCACAAGACGAGAGGATGATGGGCCATACTAACCAGAAATACTTGCATTGAGTAGCTAGAGAACCCTTTAGAAGTCTTTCAAAGCATATGTAGCTCACACTGAGTGCTTTGAGCAATCTGCAGGTATGTAATTAGGCACTGCTGCTTGTACTGGTTACCTGGTACTCTCACCAGATGTGCATTAAGTCATTTGGTGCTTGCATTTCATACCTATTATGGCACTGCCAGCTTGTAATGAGTGCTTATACTACCCTTCAGCTCCGCTATGTATTAGGGCACCACAAGGTTGATCTGAGTGCTTTTGGTAGCTAGAATATTCCCTAATCCTACAACTGTGCTACATTTTGAATGCCTCACTTTATTTACAAAGAAAAAAAATGAAAGCAATGTTGCTTAGAGTAGTCTGCTGGGTAATCACGTCATGTGACGACTGCTGGGTAATCACGTCATGTGATGACTGCTGGGTAATCACGTCATGTGACGACGTTTTATGAATTTCATATTAAAATTAAAGTCATTGTTGCCTAGCAGTGTGATATACAACTATGCAGACCTAACCATTCCTAACTTCACCTTTCTTCAGTTGGCTCTTTGAGCACTAGAAGAGCCAGGCATGGGAGTTTTGGACACAATCGCTGACTCCTGCTATTCCACTCTAGGGAAAGGCATAGGTGGCTTCCATTTCATCGGTCGTCTTCATGCAAGTGGAGGATTGTACACCAAAGACTTCAGGGCCAGAGATGTGGACTTTTTAATCCCAAATTGGTGATGGCAGCTATCATTAACATGTGGGTGGAAGCATGCACATGTAGAGAGATGGATGGGGGGTTGTGGACCTCCATTAGGAATGTCATCACTATCAGGATGGGGCAAGGGTACAAAACATCTGCATGGTTGCACTCAGCTCTTACCCTTACAGTGGGGATGCCTTGTGATGAGGTAATGGATGGTCTCAAGATCAGTAGGGAAGGGCTTGATGGTCCACAGGAATGGAGGCAAAAATCATCTAGAAAAATAGAACCACAGAAATATAGCATTGCTGGATTATCACAGAAATGTTTTTATTTCATACTTGTTCACTCAGTGAATTGCACAGTGTTGTCAAGGAAGTTTTCACATGGATGGCATAGACTTTCCACTCTACAGGATACATTTGTAAACTATTAAGATTAAGTCATTCTCAATCATGACAAAATAAACTACATAATCAACCATACAATGCCTTCTTTGGGATCTAACTCATCACACCTAAAAGACTGCAGAGGTTCCTAATTTAAAAGGATCACAAGCTTAAAATCCCTAAGCTACCAGAAACACTGTTACTCTTTTCTGTGTCTTACAGACTCCTCAGAGGAGCTTCTAAACAATCAGGTACCCGGTAGCCCAGGATCCCTTGTACTGTCACAAATCAAACAACCCTGCAAATATCAGCAGAAGACATCTAAACTTGCTTCAGCAGATCGATAAAACTAGGTGAGAAATAGATTCACTGCTCAATGTCTCCTTCACCTCTGGAATATGGACCCTGTGTCGATAAGGCAGATTGGTACACTATCATCCTTCCAAAAGGACCTGGATAATTGCATGGATAGTCATAAATTTGCCTGCATTTTGACTGGGCAAGCCCTCCTTGAGAGATGATATACAGTCTATGCTGTGAACTAGCAACATGGAATGCTTGCACTACTCAGTCACCTTGAATGTCCTGTGATTGCTATGATTCCTGCAATTGCACTACCATTAACTATGACCGACACTGCTGAGGCATTAGTGGCCATAAAATTAATATATATGTATTTTGTTTTTTATTTCACAAGGAAACATCATACCAAACAAATCAGGCAACACAAGTACTATTGTAACACAGTGAAATAACATGTTTTTGAGCTACACAGCTTGAAAAATGTGAAATTTTGTCCTGGAGTTAAAAGTAGGTAACGTTTAGAATAATGAATGACTATTCCTGTATTTTAAACAGCTGCTGTGAGGAGTGGAGGGATTGTAAGGAGACATGTAGATTACATTTTGAAAATGACCAAGGACTGTTCTTCTGCCTTCAGCTCATTGCTTGGGATAGACTCCATGTCGTCTGTGACCCTGAAAAAGTAAAGCAGGGATTGGAGAATGAATGTAGGTGTGACTGACGAGGGATTGTTTCCTTCTGTGAAAGACTGCTGTGACATTACACCAGATAACTACATGATTTAAAAAAGGAGAGTGTTTCATGTGTGTCTCTGGACATTGCATCAGAGCCAGTATCTGGTCAGGAGGGATACAATAATACATAATTCAGAAATAGAATGCGGTCAGTTAAAGCCAGTGTTCTTTTATTTGCCTCATCTTTCATTCTGAGGTGTGCATTTAAGGACAGCCAGTATTAGCTTGCTGGAATCTGTCCTTGCAAGAAGGGGGAAGTGGAACTCTTTGCTGCAGTGAGCAAACTGAAATGTATACATTGTACTTTTGGATAAAATAAGGACTCTCAATCTTTCATTTATCTTTAAGTATCTAAATTTTTTGAACCTACACCATTTGTGGATATCCTTCTCCAGATCTTCAATTGTGGATGGCTACAGTGATAGCTTCCTTGTACAAACCTAATATGATGCATTCTTTGTAGAATCGGTTTAATCCACATTATGACTTTTACAGTTGAAGTTATCGGCATTTGTCAGTTATAAAAATCATATGTTATTCTTTTTCTCTATCTGTTTGTAAAAAGCATTTCATCTGACAGACTGTAGCTTGAATGATGAGAGAAAATTGGCCTCATCAATTTTGTTCTTGTACAGATCTGTCAGGGGGTGCAGGCAGACTTGTTTTGGTCAGAATATTGATGGACTTCTAGAGAATCATTTATTAAAGTACTTTTCAGTAACCATGTAGGATTTGAAATTCAGCACTGAACTTTAGCTGCATTATTATGCCTACAGACTAGGCACATTTACAAAGATAAAAATCTGCAATAAAGCAGACTTGTAAAATTTCATAAAGCAGCCAAATTAAATCATCCAGATCTGTCAGATTGAAATATGTAGACCTCAGTGGTTGCTTAAAACATGTAGTGCTGGAGCATTCCCAAAGCCACCACAGATTTAAGTTCCAGAAGCATAGAATGTGGTAGGTGACAGAGCAACAGTGAGATGTCTATAAACACTACCAGTCCTAGGCTGGTAATGTGTAGTGCAAATGGCTTACAACAGGAAATACAGGACAAGTGACTTAACGTCTAAAGAATTCAAAAGTAAAGGATGTAAAAATCTAAATCTTAGATTCTGTGGATTCCCTATCCACCATCAGGTGGTTAATTCCTTTTTAGAATATATTGTGACTTGAAAGAGAAATAGTCTGTAGATTTTGGAAGTGATCAAACGTTTCTTTCCTGGCTAATACTATGCATTTATTCCTTACTAGCCTGCAGTGCTGAAAAGACTGTGTCATACATTACACTTCCTGTCTGCCATATATCTTGTCCTTCATATGTTACACTTCCTGTCTGCCATATATCTTGTCCTTCATACGTTACACTTCCTGTCTGCCATATATCTTGTCCTTCATATGTTACACTTCCTGTCTGCCATATATCTTGTCCTTCATATGTTACACTTCCTGTCTGCCATATATCTTGTCCTTCATATGTTACACTTCCTGTCTGCCATATATCTTGTCCTTCATACGTTACACTTCCTGTCTGCCATATATCTTGTCCTTCATATGTTACACTTCCTGTCTGCCATATATCTTGTCCTTGTTTTCCATTATTGCTGTGACAGAGGGGGGTGCCTATTTGCAATTGTTTTGTTTTACTCTCCTGTTGCTGAATCACAAGTGGCAGGTTGTACAGAAGACAGTTGGTTGCTAGATTACCAAGTAATGTGCAATCCAAGCATTTTATTTCAGAGTTAAATGCAGTGCAACATTTTTCAGTACTGGAGTAGGGCAGTGTTGTGATAAACGTGAGAGGATCTGAATAACACTGTACAGCACAGTGCATGTAATTCTAGCAGAGCAGCTTGGGAGGGTAAGAGGTAATGGGAAACAGTGGTAGGTATATCAGGAAATATGCTAGCGCACCATAAACGGGGAGAGGTACATCAGGTGCACTACCTCCAGTGTGATGATATGGCTTCAGAACTTGAGGAAGGAGAGGGTCTGGAGAAGGAAGGGATGTGATAGGTAAAGAGGACAAAGAGACACTGACAGAAGCATGGAATGAAAAACATACTGCTGATGTCACAAGTGATGCCAGTTTTCAAAACACAACTAGGATAGAAAATAAAGAATACATTATTTGTAGACTGACTGAGGGAGTGCGATGAAAAGAAATGTGCACCTGAGAAACTGTGGCTGGTTGACGAAGCAGGAATCTCTGTACTACAAACACACTATGCTTCTGGACAGATGTGACAACAGTTGTTACAGAGGTACGTCAGAATGAATGGGTGGGTCAGCCATTGTCTCTCAAACTCTCCCATCTAGCTCTTCTAGTGACCAAACAGCTAACTGAATATGTCATGATAAAAAGGAGGTACAATGAGGACAGAGTGTACCAGCAAACCAAGGACAGAAGGACAGGGCAGCAAAAGAAGTCTGAGATAAGGCAAAGACTGCTACAATGAAAAAAATCAGATTCAATCAGTAATAGGATTTTTGCCTGGAAATATTTACATAGATATTTTTATACCCCAAGTAGACTCCAGAGAAGTTTTCCTCAGGCAGACAGTAAATGTTGAAGGTGTGAAGGGGAAGAAAGAGGTAATTGGAAACATATTTTATGGGAATGCAGTGAGTTGGTGAACTTTTATGATTCCCTGCAGGATGCACTGTCAGAGTTGCTGGGTGGGCAGACTGGTCTGACGAGGGAGATGATTTTTCTGAGCTATGATACAGAATCAGAACTGCCTAGACACATTAAGGCCTTGCTGTGTCTTATAATGGTGGCTGCCAAAAAAGCAATTACTAGAAAACGGAAATCAAAGTCTAAACCAGCTATACTGAAAGCAGTGAATATAGTAACAGAGATAAAATAACTGGAACTGAGATCTTTAGAAAAGGGTACACAGGAAAAAATAACGTGACTTGTGGGAACAATACATACAAGGGAAAATTGACACCTAAATGCCAGCAGGGCTTAAATAAGCTATGTAGTATTTGAATGAGAAAGACTGGGCAGATTATAAGTGATGTGAAATGTTTGCAACGGGGAGTGTGTCAGTGTGATTTGTGATGTAAAATGCTTGCGACTAGGATTGTGTCAGTCTGGGCTGTTTCCATTGATATAAATGTATGATTGCCTGTGTAGTAAGTGATGGTTTAATAATGATGTTTCTTGTTTAAAAAGGCAGGAACTTAATAATGTATGTAATATTGTTTAGGTTATATGATTATAGCAATATATGTGAAGTATAATGTTTATGTTAATTATAGTTTGATTACTTTTATATAAATGTAAATTTGCCTATGTCACAAGTGGTAATTCAATAAAGGTGATTGAAAAAAAAGAAATGCTGGGAGAGGGAAAGCATACACAGCAGAGGTATCTGAAACTTAGGCAAATGAGTTTTTGTTTAATTTAGTTGGAGTTATTCATTGATTTGTTTATGATGATTGTTTATGAATAATTTTAATGAAAAAAATTAACCAGTTTTCAGTAAGTCGAATATATGCACAGTGAAATCCATTTACACATATGATAGTCAAATGCATACAGAAATGGGACCCCTTTCTCTTTCTGCTGCTTTAATACCCATGTATTTCCCAAAATTCCCTGCCTTACCCTCCCTCTAGTCTTGGGATATGTATCTACACACACACACACACAGATACACACACACACACACACACACACACACACACACACATATATATATATATATATATATATATATATATATATATATATATATATATATATATGTATATAATACAAATGGTGTAGTCTTTTATCCAAGACTTGGAGTGGTGTAGAACTGTGAGTAATGAGGTTTTCATCAAAAAGGAAATAAAATAAAATTATTTTAATTATTTCAATCCTGCTTAAATATTTAAGTTGCACTTAAAGTGACCTGCATGGTGATGCTTCTTTGTAGTTTTCTGTTCTGTTCCATGCTTTAACCAAAAAAGTTATCTATTTGCATTTTTTAGTTTGTTCTGGGACTTTAGTCTTATATTTACTTAGCAATTGTGGGAAGTTTTTTCTGCATTATTCTGCATTTCTATTTCCACAAGTAGAATTACTTGTAAATGATATCCTTTTGTATTTTAAACTCTGCTGGGCCATAGCCTTGAAGTATAATTCACGGTTGTGGCAGGTGTGTACTACTTCATATTTAAGCCCTAGTCATTTATTCTTTTTTTATTTCCATAAACTGTGTTACTGGTACATTTCTGCATGGCCTGCTACCTTAAGCAGTACCAGAAGTTTAATAATGAGAGGACTCTCTACTCCAGTTTGTGCTTCAGTGCTTTTATATTCTTATCATTTACCTGCTTAACGTTGTACTTTGTGTCTGCCTCATCCCTCACTATCACATTAAGCTAAAGTTTTTTGAAAGAGCTCCGATAATGCCTCTACCTGATTGGATGCCTCTCCAGCTAGTCTGCTATTTCCAGCACAAAGCCAGCCTCACCCACATACTTTTAGCCAAGACTTGGAGAGATGTTGAAATATGAATAACTTTCTTTTTATCAAAAAGGAAATAGAACTACATGATTTTAATTATTTCAATTCTGCTTAAATATTTAAGTTGCACTTACAGTGACCTGTCTGGTGATACTTCTTTGTACTTTTCTGCTCTGGTCCATGCTTTAGCCAGTATATATATATATATATATATATATATATATATATATATATATATATATATACATATATGTTTGCATTTTTAGTTTGTTCTCAGACCTTAGTCTTATATTTTAATTAGCAGTTGTGGGAAGGTTGTTTTTCTGCATTATTCTGTGTTTCTATTTCCAAAAGTAGAATTACTTTAAAAAGCTATCTGTATTTTAAATCCTGCTGGGCTATAGTCTTCTAGTTTCATTCACGGCTGTGACAGGACTGTGTACTACTGCCAGATTTGGGCCTTATTTACTCTTCTATTACTGCATTTTTCCATAAAGAGTGTTACTGGAAAATTTCTGCATAATCTGGTGCCTTAAACTTTAGTAGAAGTTCAATAGTGAAAGAATTGTGCCTGCTCCAGTTTGTACTTCCGCATTTTAAATTCTGCTTATCATTTACCTGCTTAAAAGCTAAAGTTGTGAAAAAGCTCCAATGTTGGTTTTATTTGATTGGATGCCTATCTAGCTAGCCTGCTTGTTCTTTGAAATATTTTCCAACCCTCCCATTCTTTTGTTGTGATAGTTTTTAAGGCTGTGTCTCTGGCCTCCACTCCTTAAGGTAATCTGATTTACAAAGTCCCCTCCCCCATTTCATTGCTATTGTCTGCGAAATAAGTTATTTATAGACTCTTACCACCCATTATTTTCCACAGAACCATCATCCTGAGTACCCACCCAGAAACCACTGTTGCTCTTGTGTAAACCTTCTTTGCTACGTATTCCTCAGGAAAGCTGGGAGTCCTAACCTGCATTCCAGAAGTGTTTCACTTGTATCAAGTGCCATCCAGGCAAAGTTAAGTACCTTAGATTGCTAAATCACACTTACTTCAGTTACTTTGTCTGGTCACTACCATTTACTGCTTTCATGTGGGTATTTCTCTGAATTTTTGTAAAAACATGTTCTTCCCCCTCACTGTTACTACTGCAAGACTGTCTTGAAACTGCCTTCAGCAAGGGATTTCCAGCTAGCTGTTGAAGTGGCTTGTGGTACTATTGCACTCGTGGGTCTCTTCTATTGTGCTTTAGTTTATTCACCTTGATTAGGAGGTGCTTGTCTCATTTATCTGAGTTGGAAAATACATAAAAGGACTTGTAGTGTAGTCATTTTATTGGTCAGAGGGCACATTAGTCAGTTTTCAGTTTTTTTTCTGGGGTACTATACATTTTGAGAATTTACATGATTTAACAGTGCCCTGACAGTAGCTAACTCCTAAAAAGCCATAAACTGTACCTTGGAAAGGGGCAATATAGAGCAAATACCTTGTGTGCTGATAAGCTTAGAGCAGCTAGCTGGATGTCGAGTAGCAATAACTACAGATTTTGTACAATTCAGCACTGTGTAAACATTAAAGTTACTAGAATTTAGTACTGCTTAGCATAATCTGCTCGAGTAATACACCCTTATTAGTCTGTACCAACAAAACACCCTTAATAGCCTTAACCCCAATACACCACCCACTTGTAGCTCACAAATCAAAGGAGTGGATGTACGGTTATGCAATTTCCTAACTTCTCTCTAGTGAGCTTGGAAGATATTGGCATCTTCAGACAATGTAGCAATTGTCTCGTCTTTACTGATAACTACTTAATCCTTAAAGAAACAGACACAGTATGTGAGAGGTGTATTTACACAATGATATTAGAGGCAAAACTCTTACATTCAAGTGCACATCAGGTTGTTTAAACTACCCACATAATACCCACCTAACACAGCACACAACACACACATAGATTAACATATACTGAGGCACTTAAAAGCAATCTTCCTAAACAACAAAGATCACCTAGACCACTGATTGTCAAAGCTATGCCTTAAAAAGCCCAATGGTACTCAGAAAAAAAAAAAACACCTAACACCACACATACTGTCACTGTCAGTGGAGCCTCAAATACTCAGACCAAAAGGCAAAGAAACACACTTCACAGAATTCTAGTCATAGGGGACTCCATTATAAGAGGTACTGATGTCCCTCTAACCAGGCTGAACAAGGAGAAGATAATGGTTCATCATAGGGGACTCCATTATAAGAGGTACTGATGTCCCTCTAACCAGGCCAAACAAGGAGAAGATAATGGTTCATGACAGGGGACTCCATTATAAGAGGTACAGATGTCCCTCTAACCAGGCTGAACAAGGAGAAGATACTGGTTCATCATAGGGGGGCTCCATTATAAGAGGTACTGATGTCCCTCTAACCAGGCTGAACAAGGAGAAGATAATAGTTCATTACAGGGGACTCCATTATAAGAGGTACAGATGTCCCTCTAACCAGGCTGAACAAGGAGAAGATAATGGTTCATCATAGGGGACACCATTATAAGAGGTACAGATGTCCCTCTAACCAGGCTGAACAAGGAGAAGATAATGGTTCATCATAGGTGACTCCATTGTAAGAGGTACCGATGTCTCTGTAACCAGGCTGAACAAGGAGAAGATAATGGTTCGTCATAGTGGACTCCATTTTAAGAGGTACTGATGTCCCTCTAACCAGGCTTAACAAGGAGAAGATAATGATTCATCATAGGGGACTCCATTATAAGAGGTACTGATGTCCCTCTAACCAGGATGAACAAGGAGAAGATAATGGTTGGTCATAGGAGACTCCATTTTAAGAGGTACTGATGTCCCTCTAACCAGGCTTAACAAGGAGAAGATAATGATTCATCATAGGGGACTCCATTATAAGAGGTACTGATGTCCCTTTAACCAGGCTGAACAAGGAGAAGATAATGGTTCATCAAAGGGGACTCCATTATAAGAGGTACAGATGTCCCTCTAAACAGGCTGAACAAGGAGAAGACAATGGTTCATCATAGGTGACTCCATTGTAAGAGGTACCGATGTCTCTGTAACCAAGCTGAACAAGGAGAAGATAATGGTTCGTCATAGTGGACTCCATTTTAAGAGGTACTGATGTCCCTCTAACCAGGCTTAACAAGGAGAAGATAATGATTCATCATAGGGGACTCCAGTATAAGAGGTACTGATGTCCCTCTAACCAGGATGAACAAGGAGAAGATAATGGTTCATCATAGGGGACTCCATTATAAGAGGTACTGATGTCCCTCTAACCAGGCCGAACAAGAAGAAGTTAATGGTTCATCATAGGGAACTCCATTATAAGAGGTACAGATGTCCCTCTAACCAGGCCGAACAAGCAGAATATAATGATTCATCATAGGGGACTCCATTATAAGAGGTACAGATGTCCCTCTAACCAGGCTGAACAAGGAGAAGATAATGGTTCATCATAGGGGACTCCATTATAAGAGGTACTGATGTCCCTCTAACCAGGCTGAACCAAGAGAAGATAATGATTCATCACAGGGGGACACCATTATAAGAGGTACAGATGTCCCTTTAACCAGGCTGAACAAGGGGAAGATAATGGTTCATCATAGGGGACTCCATTATAAGAGGTACTGATGTCCCTCTAACCAGGCTGAACAAGGAGAAGATAATGGTTCATCATAGGGGACTCCATTATAAGAGGTACTGATGTCCCTCTAACCAGGCTGAACAAGGAGAAGATAATGATTCATCACAGGGGGACACCATTATAAGAGGTACTGATGTCCCTTTAACCAGGCTGAACAAGAGGAAGATAATGGTTCATCATAGGGGACTCCATTATAAGAGGTACAGATGTCCCTCTAACCAGGCTGAACAAGGAAAAGATAATGGTTCATCAAAGGGGACTCCATTATAAGAGGTACAGATGTCCCTCTAACCAGGCTGAACAAGGAGAAGATAATGGTTCATCATAGGGGACTCCATTATAAGAGGTACTGATGTCCCTCTAACCAGGCTGAACAAGGAGAAGATAATGATTCATCACAGGGGACTCCATTATAAGAGGTACTGATGTCCCTCTAACCAGGCTGAACAAGGAGAAGATAATGGTTCATCATAGGGGACTCCATTATAAGAGGTACAGATGTCCCGCTAACCAGGCTGAACAAGGAGAAGATAATGGTTCATCATAGGGGACTCCATTATAAGAGGTACAGATGTCCCTCTAACCAGGCTGAACAAGGAGAAGATAATGGTTCATCATAGGGGACTCCATTATAAGAGGTACAGATGTCCCTCTAACCAGGCTGAACAAGGAGAAGATAATGGTTCATCATAGGGGACTCCATTATAAGAGGTACTGATGTCCCTCTAACCAGGCTGAACAAGGAGAAGATAATGGTTCATCATAGGGGACTCCATTATAAGAGGTACTGATGTCCCTCTAACCAGGCTGAACAAGGAGAAGATAATGGTTCATCATAGGGGGCTCCATTATAAGAGGTACTGATGTCCCTCTAACCAGGCTGAACAAGGAGAAGATAATGGTTCATCATAGAGGACTCCATTATAAGAGGTACAGATGTCCCTCTAACCAGGCTGAACAAGGAGAAGATAATGGTTCATCATAGGGGACACCATTATAAGAGGTACTGATGTCCCTCTAACCAGGCTGAACAAGGAGAAGATAATGGTTCATCATAGGGGACTCCATTATAAGAGGTACTGATGTCCCTCTAACCAGGCCAAACAAGGAGAAGATAATGGTTCTTGACAGGGGACTCCATTATAAGAGATACAGATGTCCCTCTAACCAGGCTGAAGAAGGAGAAGATAATGGTTCATCATAGGGGACTCCATTATAAGAGGTACTGATGTCTCTCTAACCAGGCCAAACAAGGAGAAGATAATGGTTCATCATAGGGGACTCCATTATAAGAGGTACAGATGTCCCTCTAACCAGGCTGAACAAGGAGAAGATAATGGTTCATCATAGGGGGCTCCATTATAAGAGGTACTGATGTCACCCTAACCAGGCTGAACAAGGAGAAGATAATGGTTCATCATAGGGGGGCTCCATTATAAGAGGTACAGATGTCCTTCTAACCAGGCTGAACAAGGAGAAGATAATGGTTCATCATAGGGGGGCTCCATTATAAGAGGTACTGATGTCCTTCTAACCAGGCTGAGCAAGGAGAAGATAATGGTTCATCATAGGGGACTCCATTATAAGAGGTACAGATGTCCTTCTAACTAGGCTGAGCAAGGAGAAGAGAATGGTTATTTGCTGGAGTTAGGATCCATCAAGAAATGCACACACACACTCAAGTTATTACGCCACATGTACCAGTATGATTCCATCATAGTCCATGTACGTGTAAATGACTTAAATTTACTCTCCTGGGCTATATGAAAAGAGACATTATGGAACTTTCAGACTATGTGTCTCAAGCTTGTATGAGCCTAACACTGTGCAGCATGTTACCATCACCGAGGATGATACCACAATACCAGCAGGTACAAGCCTAGCACTGAACAGTAGCATGTTGCCATCACTGAGGATGATACCACAATACCAGCAGGTAGGAGCCAGGCACTGAGCTGCATATTACCATCTCCAAGAATGATACCACAACACCAGCAGGTAAGAGCCTGGCACTGAGCAGCATATTACCATCACTGGGGATGATACCACAATACCAACAGGTAAGAGCCTGGCAGTGAGCAGCATATTACCATCACTGGGAATGATACCACAATTCCAGCAGGTACGAGCCTGGAAATGAGCATCATATTACCATCTCCAATAATGATACCACAGTACCAACAGGTATGAGCCTGGCACTGAGCAGCATATTGCCATCACCGAGGATGATACCACAATACCAGCAGGTATGTGCTTGGCACTGAGCAGCATATTATCATCACCAAGGATGATACCACAATACCAGCAGGTATGAGCTTGGCACTGAGCAGCATATTACCATCACCAAGGATGATACCACAATATCAGCAGGTACGAGTCTGGCACTGAGCAGCATATTACATTCACTGAAGATGATACCACAATACCAGCAGGTACAAGCATGGCATTGAGCAGCATATTACCATAACCGCGGATGATACTACAATACCAGCAGGTACGAGCTTGGCACTGAGTAGCATATTACCATCACCGGTGATGATACCACAATACCAGCAGGTATGAGCCTGGCACTGAGCAGCATCCTACCATCTCCAAGGATGATACCATAATACCAGCAGGTAGGATCCTGGCACTGAGCAGCATATTACCATCACTGAGGATGATAGCACAATAGCAGCAGGTACGAGCCTGGCATTGAGCAGCATATTACCATCACCGAGGATGATGCCACAATACCAGCAGGTACAAGCCTGGCACTGAGCAGCACATTACCATCACCGGGGATGATACCACAATACCAGCAGGTATGAGCCTGGCACTTACCAGCATATTACCATCACCAAGGATGATACCACAATACCAGCAGGTACGAGCCTGGCACTGTGCAGCATATTACCATCACCAAAGATGATACTACATTACCAGCAAGTAAGAGCCTGGCACTGAGCAGCATATTACCATCACCGCAGATGATAGCACAATACCAGCAGGTATGAATCTGGCACTGCGCAGCATATTACCATCACCGGGAATGATACCACAATACCAGCAGGTACGAGCCTGGCACTGAGCAGCATATTACCATCACCAGGGATGATATCACAATACCAGCAGGTATGAGCCTTGCACTGAGCAGCATATTACAATCATCGGGGATGATACCACTATATCAGCAGGTGCGAGCCTGGCACTGAGCAGCATATTACCCTCACCGGGGATGATGCCACAATACCAGCAGGTACGAGCCTGGCACTGAGCAGCATATTGCCATCACTGAGGATGATGCCACAAGATGAACAAAAATGATTGATTTCAATAATTGTCTGTCTTTCTGGTATAATTCTAAGGGGATCCAGTATTTGTCATCTTGGGAGGACATGTTTAACAGATGATGCTGCTTTGCCAAGGATGGTCTGTACCTTTTCCCTCTAGGCTTTTGAATATTGGATAAGAGTTTATTGATGCCCACAGTGCCTTTTTCAGGCAAAGCCAAATTGAGAAACCTACCAACATGGCAAAATCAACTCAAATGAACATCAAGGTTTTACTACTCAATGCCAGGAGCCTAAATAAAAAAATAAAAAACTACACTCCCTTCAAGCCCTCCTCACACTTGAGAATATAGACATCTGTGCAGTTACTGAGACATGTTTTAAAATGGCAGCGAGTACCCTGGCAGTGCAAGGTTTCAGTGCCGTCCACACTTTTAGAGCAGTAGCTGCATAGACAAGGGTTAAATGTGGAGGTGTATCAATATAAATCAAATGCAAGGTGATCAGACAGGATGATGTGCTGGAGTTCCTCAGTGTGCAGATCGCCATAGACAAAACCTCATACCATATCCTAGCCAGCTATAAGTCACCCTCCATGTCCCAAATAGCTCCCAATGCATACTTAGACCTATTGGAGAGACTTTGATTCAATCTAACACAATACGCATGGGAGATCTTAATTACCACTCTAGTGACTGGGAATCCTACACGGCCTCAAAAATACATGCACAGACATTCTTGGAATTTCTAAATAAAAGCACCCTTGACTAAATAGTGAAAACGCACACTAGAGGCCCCAACATACTGGACCTCTGCTCACAAATATGGTGCACCCCCCCCCCCCTTCAGTGTCTCATCCATTCTGGTAAGGTCCAAGCATAAACATGTCTCCTTCAAAATCAAAATGAAGTGCATAATCCTATTAAAACCAGTAAAAGTTTGGAACTATTTCAAGGCAAATTACTTTTTATTAAGTGATGGTTTGTCAAAATTCAAATGCCCCTCCAAACTCCAAGAACACAGACCAATGACAAGTGGAGTACCACAGGGTTCAGTCCTGGGTCCTCTCCTGTTTGGTATCTACCGCTCAGAAGTACAGGCTAACACAGAAGGTCTTTGGCTAATGAAGTTCACAGATGACTGCAAACTAGGAGCCATAATCGAAACTCCTAACGATGTGGACATCCTACAAAAGGGCCTCACTGAGACAGATGCCTGGTGTCAAAGCCATGGCTTCAATCTCAATGCCAAAAAGTGCATTGTCATCCCTTTTGGTAAAAACTCTGTACCCATGAACTACCACATAGGTGGTAGTCTACTTAACACCGAAAGTGTGATAAGAGACCTTGGCACACAGGTGGATAGTAGTCTCTCCTTTGATAATTACATCACCACAGTAGTCAGGAAACCCTTCTATGTGGCACACCTCATCAGGAAAGGTTTCTCATCCAGGAAAAAAGAGGTCATTGTTCCCCCCTACTCGTCACTCATTAGACCCATTATAGAGTATAATGCCCCTTTTGGTATGTACCTCACAAGACATCTGCAAAAACTAGAAAGGCCGCAGAAATACCTCACAAAGAGGATTACTGGCCTCAAACAGATGCCCTATGCAGACTGTCTCAAAAAACTCCAGCTTTAATCCATCACATATAACCTACTCAGAGGTGATCTCTGCATAACATGCAAAGCTATGTCAAACCCAAAGCTGTTGGACATGCTCCACTTAAAGAAATCCCAATCCCTCCGAGCTACATGCTCTAGGGACCTAAATCTTGTCACCACAATAAACAGAACATGCTGGAGGGATAGATTCCTGTCCCAGAGACTTCCCATACTCTGGAAAAAACGACCTATCTATATCAAAAAAAGCTCCTCATTAGCACTCTTAAAGAGAAATCTTGATTGGATAGGAGATAGGAAATTCACCCCGGGGATCAGTTATTTGGCTCTGCTCAACAGGGGCACAGGAAAATAATTTTCATGGGTGTCGAAAGCCAGGGTACCTTTTTGGCTAGGCTTGTATAGGCCCTAGGGCCAATAGCCTAGTACCTACCTATGAAGCTATGAACCTATGAACATCAGCTTATGTTGAATTGCTCTCAGAAACTCTGTACAAATGGCTGCATGGAGGCTGCTGTGCCTACCAGAAGTAAGCCCAGAACTAGCCTTGGTAACACACCGCCATGGTGGCATGCAAAATTAAACAAGATATACAACAAAAGGAAAAAATATATGTCAAAAATCAGGAAGGATAATTCCCATAAAGTTAAAAACACCCTCATCAAAATAAATAGGAAACTAAGAGGGCTAATTAGGTCAAGTAAAGTCGACCTTGAGGTTAAGATAGCCTCACAACTGAAAGATGACCATAAGGCTTTCTACAGCTATGTCAGCAACCGCCATAAGGCCTTCTACAGCCATGTCAGAAACCACCATAAGGCCTTCTACAGCCATGTCAGAAACCACCATAAGGCCTTCTACAGCTATGTCAGAAACCTCAAGGGCATCGCACAGGAATATACAGATCTGGTGTTTAATGGTTTTGTCATTCACTGAGCCTGGCTATATAGCGAACCTGTAAGAGAACAAATTCATTTCCAACTTTACCCCCCTCTTACCCCAACCATCTTCCCCAAAATACCCTCAAACATAATCCCTCTGGCTACACTTACTAAAGCAAAGGACATCCCCCTTCATATACCTTAATCTGTAGCAAGTTATTTTATGCATGATACTTGCTGCAGGAGAATGTAATAGGAAATATAGGTGGAGATAGATTGCTTGGACATCCTCAAGGTCTTTGATTTAATCCCACAGAGGTGGATGCTGGGGAAATGGAGGGGGGTAAGTGTAGGACTGATAGTAAGGAAATGGACTGCTCCTATTGCCATGTCACTCTGTTCCTAATGGTCTAGTCCAGTCATGGCCAACACCTTAAATCCATTTGCAGCACTGTTACTATACATTTCACTCCTCCGGACCATTTAAGGCATTGAAAGCTGTGATGAAAGGTAGATTGTCAAGAATAAGGAAAGTGACTAGTGGAGCGCTGCGGGAGACAGCCATGGGTTGAGTATTCTTTAGCGTGATTGTCACAAACAGATCTGAAGCAGGCAGAAGGGCATTGACTCTTGATTGATGACATACAGTTAGGGGCAGTAGTTGAGAATAACAGGAGGTGCCTAAGTAAGGATTTAGAAAGGCCAATCATATGGACTGAGAGATGGTGTTTTAAGTGTCAGTGCAAACCAATGGCCAGTAAAGCATCTGTCCACAGCATCTGTTGTGTATAATATTAATTGGGGGAGTGGAAATGATAGAACAGAATAGGAAAGGGATCTGGGAGTACTGATCACATCTGGAATGGACAACCAACAGCAAACTGAGTGGTTAATGGTTGCAGACACAATATGTTCGGGTGCATATCTCTCAGCTTCTTAGCGTAGGAAATCTGGACAAAATCTAAAACACCCTGGTGGACAAAGGCTCAATAATAGGGACAGATTTTAAATATTTCTCTTATAAACTTATAATGGTGCTAGAATAACAGGATTTATTTTGGCTTGTATTTTTGAGGGATATGAAGTCTGAAACTTAGATGTATGTCATTATATAATGACTTCAATCATCAGTGATTTGCCACAGAACCACTAATTTTATGAGAAACAGACGAAAAATATGTCCTGACAGTTGACAGGAATGCTGTGGTGTATCCATAGGTGCTAGACTCAAAAAGTAAACATGCAGTTCTTCCTCTGCACCATGTTTTGATCAGGTCACATCTTGACTGCAGTTCTAGAGGCCCTACAAGGAAATAGAGATCTCAGGCTGCTGGAAGAAACCTAGAGGAAAGCCATCAGAAGGATCCATGAAATGGGTGGGGTGGGGTCCAAAGATATGACCAGAAAGTATAGAAGCTAGTGATCTTCTTCCTGGAGAATTGAAGAGACACGGGTGGACATGATATGAAAAATCATGTCTAGTTCACGTTGTCGTAAGCCAACAATATCGAATACGATATTGTTGGCACGACAATGTCGAAAGTCCAGAACATCGCACAGGTAAAAGGAAATCTCCATAAGGGGGAGATTTCCGTTTACCTCAATGTAGTGCGGTCTCGGAGTTAGTGTATTTAAGTAGGGTGTGTGTGGGGGGTGCAGGGGGACTTGCCCCCCTGCCTATGCTAGTTAGTATTTTTTGTAGGTATTTTATTCTTTTTTATCTTATTCGAAATTTTACTACTTCAAGTCAATAAAGTTTGACCTTTATTGATTCGATGTAGTAAAATTTCAATAATGTGATATAGACGTGAAAAATCATATTTGATACATGTAAAGGAGTTTCCCTGAAGAAGGACCAAGAATGAAGTAAACCAGCATATCCAACAGACTGATGGCACAAATATCCCAGGTTCTGAAAAAGTACCTCTTCACTGAAAGGGATATGGACCCACAGAGTGGACTACCAGAATGGGAAATGGAGAGGGAATTCATGGAGGACATCAAAATGGAACTGACGTAGGGAACACGAGTAGAAAAGGGAGCAGAGGAGGCTCAGTTACTCAAAGCAGTTTAATTACATCAAAATGGAACTGACGTAGGGAACACGAGAAGAAAAGGGAGCAGAGGAGGCTCAGTTACTCAAAGCAGTTTAATTACATCTAAATGGAACTGACGTAGGGAACACATGAGAAGAAAAGGGAGCAGAGGAGGCTCAGTTACTCAAAGCAGTTTAATTACATCAAAATGGAACTGATGTAGGGAACACGAGAAGAAAAGGGAGCAGAGGAGGCTCAGATACTCAAAGCAGTTTAATTACATCAAAATGGAACTGACGTAGGGAACACGAGAAGAAAAGGGAGCAGGGGAGGCTCAGTTACTCAAAGCAGTTTAATTACATCAAAATGGAACTGACGTAGGGAACACATGAGAAGAAAAGGGAGCAGAGGAGGCTCAGTTACTCAAAGCAGTTTAATTACATCAAAATGGAACTGACGTAGGGAACACATGAGAAGAAAAGGGAGCAGAGGAGGCTCAGTTACTCAAAGCAGTTTAATTACATCAAAATGGAACTGACGTAGGGAACACAAGAAGAAAAGGGAGCAGAGGAGGCTCAGTTACTCAAAGCAGTTTAATTACATCAAAATGGAACTGACGTAGGGAACACATGAGAAGAAAAGGGAGCAGAGGAGGCTCAGTTACTTAAAGCAGTTTAATTACATCAAAATGGAACTGACGTAGGGAACACGAGAAGAAAAGGGAGCAGAGGAGGCTCAGTTACTCAAAGCAGTTTAATTACATCAAAATGGAACTGACGTAGGGAACACGAGAAGAAAAGGGAGCAGAGGAGGCTCAGTTACTCAAAGCAGTTTAATTACATCAAAATGGAACTGACGTAGGGAACACGAGAAGAAAAGGGAGCAGAGGAGGCTCAGTTACTCAAAGCAGTTTAATTACATCAAAATGGAACTGACATAGGGAACACATGAGAAGAAAAGGGAGCAGAGGAGGCTCAGTTACTCAAAGCAGTTTAATTACATCAAAATGGAACTGACGTAGGGAACACGAGAAGAAAAGGGAGCAGAGGAGGCTCAGTTACTCAAAGCAGTTTAATTACATCAAAATGGAACTGACGTAGGGAACACATGAGAAGAAAACGGAGCAGAGGAGGCTCAGTTACTCAAAGCAGTTTAATTACATCAAAATGGAACTGACGTAGGGAACACGAGAAGAAAAGGGAGCAGAGGAGGCTCAGTTACTCAAAGCAGTTTAATTACATCAAAATGGAACTGACGTAGGGAACACATGAGAAGAAAAGGGAGCAGAGGAGGCTCAGTTACTCAAAGCAGTTTAATTACATCAAAATGGAACTGACGTAGGGAACACGAGAAGAAAAGGGAGCAGAGGAGGCTCAGTTACTCAAAGCAGTTTAATTACATCAAAATGGAACTGACGTAGGGAACACATGAGAAGAAAAGGGAGCAGAGGAGGCTCAGTTACTCAAAGCAGTTTAATTACATCAAAATGGAACTGACGTAGGGAACACGAGAAGAAAAGGGAGCAGAGGAGGCTCAGTTACTCAAAGCAGTTTAATTACATCAAAATGGAACTGACGTAGGGAACACATGAGAAGAAAAGGGAGCAGAGGAGGCTCAGTTACTCAAAGCAGTTTAATTACATCAAAATGGAACTGACGTAGGGAACACGAGAAGAAAAGGGAGCAGAGGAGGCTCAGTTACTCAAAGCAGTTTAATTACATCAAAATGGAACTGACGTAGGGAACACATGAGAAGAAAAGGGAGCAGAGGAGGCCCAGTTACTCAAAGCAGTTTAATTACATCTAAATGGAACTGACGTAGGGAACACATGAGAAGAAAAGGGAGCAGAGGAGGCTCAGTTACTCAAAGCAGTTTAATTACATATTGCAAGTTTACTTTAGTGAGTCTGCAGGAACCTTAGAGGGATGACATTTTCCCTTTAACCCTTTAAGTACAACAGTCTCAGTGTCAGTAAATATAGACTGGTAGGTTGGGGAAACAGCTCCCCCATATGAGGCTGCAGAGGGGCTTGTAAAAAAGTATATTCAAAGTAAAAGTCAACATTTTGTGGTTCTGACTTTCTATAGGCAATGTTTCACTGCTGTAATGTTTTTTCATTGATTTGAACATGTGACTCCAGGAGGAGATAGACTAGAAGGAAGAGAGATTGTTGAAGCTATTTAAATGGCAGACTAGACAAGCATATCATAATGCAGTGTAGGTGTGGTATTACCAAAGTACTTTTCATGATCCAGAGCGAGCAGTGACTAGAGCAAGCTATTGCAAAAAGTGACAGGAGGAAAAACTATGTAAGGATTTATGGGAGCGTGGGAGAAATTGGGTGCAGGTCTGGTGGATGGCAGTTCCTCAGAGCTAGATGCAAGATATGAACAGGGCAAATCAGCTAGTCATCTTCTGCTTGCAACTATTAGCAAATGCCTATACACATGTGCTAAGTGGCAGATATGAGCAAGATGGAAAAAGGAAGAACTCCCCTGAAGGTATATTGCAACACAGGCTTTGTGCTATCTTATTTGGTTACTAAGTTAGATAGTTAATCATTCCCAACCAATTATGACCTATTTCTGGAGATGACCTAGGAGATCTGATGTGGATAAGTGACTTGCTTTTGCATATGTCAGATGACTGTAATAATCCTATCTAGCATATCTTGAATAACACTAATCCACCTCACGCTGTGAAAAATTAAACCAAAAACTCAAAAATATCCCAACGTGAGCTGGATTAGTGTTTGTGGTGTGCAGGTGCGGACACATTGTGATATTGTTGAAATCTGGCGTATCTATAAGTCGCTAGCACATCTATGTTATTTATCTTTGTTTGTTCACTCTGAATGTCTCAGATTGCAGGATTCCACTAACATGGGAGTCCTCGGGAGAAAAGCATCATGCTGAATAATGAGTGTTTCTACTAATGTACAGACACAGATGCAGCACCATTCCACAGACAGGGTAGAATATCAATAACAACAAAGATGTAATTGTGCTGATTTAAAGAAGGAAAATGTAAGTGATGTTCAGCGTAGTCTGCAAACATGGGTAAGAAAAGTAAGTTGGAATTAGGGTTAGTGAGACCGTTATTATGTGTAGGGTAAATGCCAGGGCAATTGATGTAAGGGAAGAGTTGGGGTAAGTAATAAAGAAAGTGGGAAGAGATGGTATAATAGAGAAAGGAGTGAAGGTTAATGTCAACAGAGTATTACGGGGCACTATGACATTTCACATCTTAAAAAGATATATATGTAGCTTTAGGGGACTACATTATGTAAGTTTGAGTAACAACACTTGGGAAGTGCATGACACACACACACACACACACACACACACACACACACACACACACACACACACACACACACACACACACACACACACACACACACACACACACACACACACACACACTGTGGAATATAGGGAGTCAGTAATACATAGTAAAGGCTAAAATTACAAGCTAAGAATGTGCTTATTATAATCATAGCTGGGTTCAAAACCTATAATCTCTTTGTAGATACAGAACGGCGCACTTCATTTCACCCGTGCATTTAGCTCACGGTTTATGAATATCAGGTAGAATAGTGTTGTTACAGGAAAGGAACAGGAGGATAACATCAAAATGACCAAACAGACAGACAGACACAAGAACAAGAAAGATGTGTCACTACTGCATACCGAAGGCTATCTGAATAATATGATAATTATATCGCACACTAATCTGACTGCTTGTAAAACTTATTTCTCTTATTATTTTTTCTTTGTCTTCTTCAAGATTTCAGCTCAGGAAATCACATGATAGACAAAACGCTAATACCTATAATCTGACGAGTTGCAGTCACAGTGGACTGCTAAATCAAAGTCTAATCTGACTGAGCTGAGTTACTGTTTCTTCAAACACAGAAGCACCGAGAATTAACTTGCTGTTCCAGGTCACTCAGGCAGACTTCAAAGTGATACAAACATGTGAAAATTACAGTCTGCATTTCAGAATTTTTTAACCACTTCCTTTAATAATCGCTGTCCATTCTGATTCTGTAGGAATCCTGAGAGTTAGTACTCAGCCTGCTGTGGCTTTAAGACATTTTTCCATTCAGGTAGTAGAATCTGCATCCTGCAGTGCTAGATCCACTTCAGGAAGGTGAGAGCAGATGGCGGGAGCGGCTGTGCAACTGTTTCATGCCGAGATCCCATCCGGACCTATCACGTTATCTCACTCTACTTAGCCACATCACAAGGATTTGCCTGACATATGTGATGGGCCTCACAGCCTACCTTCCACCCAGCACTTCATTAACGTGTCCCCTCATTTAAAGTACATCACGCATATTGATTTATATTAGGAATAAAACAGAGCCTTCAGCATTCTTGCTGATGAGGAGATTCCTTGTAACATTTTATTTTTTGTTCAGTCTCTTCCACCTCAGTACACTTGAGCTGCTGGCAGATTTCTTTTTCCTGATATATCTGCATTTTTCCTCCATTCTAACAGCTTTCTGTGCAAGACTGTGCTTATTCATGCCTATGTTTTTCTTATTATTAGGGTGAGATTCTTTATACCCCTTTGCTATGTTATTGTCACACAGCAAAGTGCCGCTCTGGGGTGAGAAGTCATACAAATGCAGGTTGTAGGTGGATTTTTGGTAAAGCTGTGCAGTCTGTACAACATGCACTCTCCTAACCACAGAATGCATGCTGTCCATACAACTGCATGCTCTATTCCAGCATAAAATAAGTATTTTATCATAGTCAACAAAGGCAATACTACATAGTATCTCTGGACCTAAAATGAAATATTAATTTCTGACTTTGTCTCACTGAATGTAGACCTGAACAGCAAACGCCAAAAGCAGCAGTGCTATCAGTGTGACTATGGGCGTTAGGAATGAGAGGATGTTATTGTAGTACCAAAGCTGTCTGTGCTACTGAAGGAATTAGGAGTGAACGTGGTGCTGCAGTAACAATCGGATGTTATCGTGGTACCAAGCTGTCTGTGCTAATGAAGGAATTAGGAGTGAACATGGTGCTGCAGTAACAATATATGATGTAACCCTGTCTACATAGTTATGGGAGTTAAGAGTGAGCATGATTTCATAGTATGAAGTGTTATGCTGAAGTATTGTGTGGGCCTGACTATGTCAGTATGCTGTGATAGTGAAATCCTGCCGCCAATATGTGGGCCAGCAAGGAGAGAATGTTGTATTACAGCGCTAGTACTATTGTGTACTACTGTCTGTGTGACTTAGAATGGAGTGTGATGTTGTGACACCAGTACTTTGGAGTATTGCTATTTGTGTGACTTTAAGAAATAGGAATGAGTATAGTATTATAACATAGATACTATAGAATATTACACTCTATGTGACTTTAAGAGATATGAGTGAGTATATTATTACAACACTGACACTCCATGTCATTTTTAAGAGTTAGTAGTGAGTATATTATTATAACACCAGTACTACAGTGTATTGCACTCTATGTAATTTTCAAGAGTTAGGAGTCAGTGTAATATTATAGTACCACTGTTATAGTGAGCTACTGTGTATATGACTCTAGGAGTTAGCAGTGATTGTTGTCTTACAGTGCCTGTGTTCTAGATGTACTACTGTTTGCATGACTGTAGGAGCTGAGAGACAACATGATATTATGCAATCAGTGCAATAGTGTACCATGGTCTGGGTGACTTTAGACAGGAGTGATTGTAGTATTATGGCACCAGTGTTGTAGTGTACTGCTGAGTGTGCAACTTTACAACTTATTGTAGTAGTATAGTACCAGTAATAAGTTATTATGAAAGTATAGTGCCAGTGATATACTGTTATGTATGTGAACTTAGGAGTTAGGATCGAGTCTGTAATTATAGCACCAGTGTTATAAGTGTACTTACATGAGCTAAGAGACATCATAGTGTTATAACACAAGAGTTGTAGTGCATTACTGTGTGTGTGTGTGTGTGTGTGTGTGTGTGTGTGTGTGTGTGTGTGTGTGTGTGTGTGTGTGTGTGTGTGTGTGTGTATGTGTGTATTTGTGTATGGCTTTAGGAGTTAAGAATGAGTATGGTGTTACAGCACCAATGTCTTAGTGCATTACTGTCTGTGTGACTTTAGGAGTTAGGAATGAGAATGGAGTTACAGCACAAGTGTTGTAGTGCACTAGTGTGTGTGTGTGTGTGTGTGTGTGTGTCTGTATGTGTGTGTGTGTGTGGCTTTAGGAGTTAAGAATGGGTATGGTGTTACAGCACCAATGTCAGTGTGTGTGCGTGCGTGTGTGTGTGTGTGTGTGTGTGTGTGTGTGTGTGTGTGTGTGGCTTTAGGAGTTAAGAATGAGTATGGTGTTACAGCACCAATGTCAGTGTGTGTGTGTGTGTGTGCATACGCGCGTGTGTGTGTATGTGTGTGTGTGTGTGTGTGTGTGTGTGTGTGTGTGTGTGTGTGTGCGTGTGTGTGTGTGTGTGTCTGTGTCTGTGAGCTTGTGTTTGTGTGACTTTAAGAGTTAGGGATGAGCATGGTGTTCTAGCACCAGTGTTAGAATGCACTACTGTCTGTATGACTTAATGAATATGGGATGAGTATGTTGTTATAGCGCCAGTGTCATAGTGCACTACTATCTGAATGACTTTAGGAGTTAGGTCTCAGTGTGATATTAAAGTAGCTGAATGTAGAGTAGTGTTGTTTATGGAACTATAGGTGATAAGAATGACTGACTGTACTATGATTTTACTATGTGTTTCATGTGTTGCTGCCTGTATTAGTTTAAGATGTAGGAATGAATGAGATTTTACAGTAACAGTGTTGTGGTATAGTGCTGTGTATGTGACTCTGGAATTTAGGAATAAGTGTTATTGTGCAGTACTTTTTCACAAATGAGTAGGTCCCAGTGGAAGATAAGAGTAGAAATTATGTCACACCACATGTATTGTGATGTACTGCTGTCCTTATGACTGGTATGTGGGAGTGAACAGTGCTGTAAGACAAGTAGTGTGAAAGAAGTGCCTGCCCTGCTCACCAATGAAAGTTCACAAGCTGTCATTAAGTGACCATGGTGACTTATAGACAGGTTGTAAACTTTTTGTCAAACATTATTTCTTTAAAAGGTTGTTTATCTTAAAAATAACATCTTGACAGACAGTTTCTACCTACCTATAAATGATTATGACTGCATTTACTTGGGAGTATAAACTGCCAGACTGTTCCATTTTATTTGATAGTTTACAGATTGTCATTAAGTCACCGACAATCATTTATTGACAATGCAGGGGCAGTAAATTAAGTTCTTGCCCAGGGGTGTCCATGGTGACAAATCGCCTTGCAAGAAATCTGGGAATGAATATAATGTTTCAGTGCCAGTTTTGTTGTATTGTGCTGTCTGTGTGACTGTAGCAGTTGGAAGTAAGCATTTTGGTAAAGTAGTGCTGCTGTGGTGAATTACTGTTTGTATTTGTATGAAGGTTTGGTGTGAGTAGGCTGTCACAATTATAGCACTCTGGCACAGTACAGTTATGTGACTATAGGAGCTGTGAGAGTGTAGTGTCACAGCTCTGGATGATTTATGCGTTAATATAGCTATACTTTACTGGTGCTGGGGAGTAGTATCACCTGCAAAAGTAGTGAATGCAGGGGTACATGTACCGTTAGTACAGTAATCTGTGTACAAATGCTGTAGTATAGTAATCTGTGTACAAGTCCTGTAGTACAGTAATATGTGTACAGGTGTTGTGGTATAGTGATCTGTGTATAAATGCTGTAGTATAGTAATCTGTGTAGAGGTGTAGTAGTATAGTGATCTGTGTGCAAATGCTGTAGTATAGTAATCTGTGTAGAGGTGTTGTAATATAGTGATCTGTGTACAAATGTTGTAGTATAATAATCTGTGTACAAGTCCTGTAGTACAGTAATCTGTGTACAGGTGTTGTGATAGTGATCTGTGTACAAATGCTGTAGTATAGTAATCTGTGTAGAGGTGTTTTAGTATAGTGATCGGTGTACAAGTGCTGTAGTATAGTAATCTGTGTACAAGTCCTGCAGTACAGTAATCTGTGTACAGGTGTTGTGGTATAGTGATCTGTGTACAAATGCTGTAGTATAGTAATCTGTGCAGAGGTGTTGTAGTATAGTGATCTGTGTACAAATCCTGTATCATAGTAATCTGTGTAGAGGAGTTGTAGTATAGTGATCTGTGTACAAATGCTGTAGTATAGTAATCTGTGTACAGGTGTTGTAGTATAGTGATCTGTGTACAAATGCTGTAGTATCTGTGTACAAGTCCTGTAGTACAGTAATCTGTGTACAGGTGTTGTGGTAAAGTGATCTGTGTACAAATACTGTAGTATTGTAATCTGTGTAGAGATGTAGTATAGTCATCTGTGTACAAATGCTGTAGTACAGTAATATGGGTGCATGTGCTGTGGTATAGCGATCTGTGTACAAATGATGTAGTATAGTAATCTGTGTACAAGTCCTGCAGTACAGTAATCTGTGTATAGGTGTTGTGGTATAGTAATCTGTGTACAAGGGCTGTAGTACAGTAATCTGTGTACAAGGGCTGTGGTACAGTAATCTGTGTACAAGTGTTGTAGTATAGTAAGTAACTAATAGTTACAGCTGTCATCCACCTCACTTTTTCTCCATCACACCTTCTACCAGGAATTGCTTCCTTTACTCTATCAATTAATGTCTGACTCTCCCTCCTACACTCACCTCCCTACCTCTTCCTTCTCCCAACCTTCTCCCTTACTACTGAGATTCTCCTTTCAGCATACTCTTCATACTCTGTAAGTTTGCCTTCCTCTGTTAAACAAGCCCTGCTAGTCTCACTTTTGCAAAATCCAAATGCTTGGATGTTAGATGCATATAATTCGTCAAACATTATTATCTCTAAATTGGCAATCATTATTGTATAGTACTGTGTTTTGCTACATTGCATAGTTTTGTACTGTTGACTATGTAGGTTCATAGGTTTATAGGTTCATAGGTAAGTACTAGGCTATCTGCCCAAGGGCATTTATAATCCTAGCCAGAATGTGTTGGCTTTCGCCAACCCCATAGATTAGTTCCCTGTGCCTCTGTCTAGCAGAGCCATTAGTTCCCTGCACCACTGTCTAGCAGAGCCACTGCAGTGATCCCCGGGGTAAATTTTCTGTTTCCCATCTACTCGTCAAGGTTTCTCTTGAAGAGTGTTAGTGAGGGGCTCTGCCTGATGTATATTGGAATCCTGTTCCAAAGCATGGGGAGTCTCTGGGATAGGAATCTATCCCTCCAGCATGTCCTATTTATCGTTGTGGTGAGGTTTATATTTCTAGAGTGTGTGGCTCTCTGGGATATGTTTTTTTTTAGGTGGAGCATGTCCATCAATTCTGGTTTGGACATGGCTTTGTATGTCAGGCAGAGATCACATCTGAGTAAGAGGTATGCAACCGAGTACAGCTGGAGTTTCTTGAGTCGGGCTGCATAGGGCATCTGTTTGAGGCCAGTAATCCTCTTGGTGAGGTACTTTTGTGGTCTTTCCAGCTGTTGCAGGTGTCTTGTAAGGTACATCCCAAATGGGGCGTTGTATTCTATGATGGGTCTAATGAGTGATGAGTAGAGAGGCACAATAACCTCTTTTGTTCTAGATGTGAACCCTTTTGTGATTAGGTGGGCCACATAGAAGGATTTTCTAACCACCTTGGCAATATGATTATCAAAGGAGAGATTACTATCTACTTGGGTCCCCAGATCCCTTATTACATTTTCTGTGTTTAGGGGACTACCACCTATGTGGTAGTTCACGGATACTTTGTTTTTTCCAAAGGGGATGACTATGCACTTTTTGGCATTTGGCTTGAGGCCATGATTTTGACACCGGTATCTGTCTCAGTGAAATCCATCTGGAGGGTGTCTGTATCAGCTGGACAATCAATTATGGCCCCTAGTTTGCAGTCGTCTGCAAACTTGGTCAGCCATAGTCCTCCTATGCTTGCCTGTACCTCTGAGAAGTATATACCGAACAGGAGGGGTCCTAGGACTGAGCCCTGGGGGATGCCACTTGTAACTGGTTTAGAGTCGGACGTAAAGCCTGCAACTCTCACCATGTGGGTTCTATCCATGAGCCAGTTGGCAACCCATTTCATGATGTAGGGGTTTATGTTCAAGTTGGTAAGCTGGTGAGCTTATCTATAATACTAGAATGGGGAATGGTGTCAAAAGCCTTTGCAAGGTCTAGGTAGGTTGTGTGGACCTCCTTTCCCTTGTCTAATGCCTTGGTAACAGTCCCAATGAAGTCCACCTGGTTTAGGAGGCATGATCTTCCCTTAACAAAGCCAAACTGGGTAGGGTCCAAGGTTTGGAGGTTCCCAGTGTCTCTGTTAATGAGTTTCATGATGATACATTCCATAACCTTGCAGACCAGGCTAATCAGACTTATAGGACAATAGTTCCCGGGGTCTGTTGTGGCTCCACCTTTGTGGAGCAGGATAACTGTTGCTGTGCACCACTCTGTGGGTACATAGTCTGTAGAGAGGCTGAGTTTGAACAGTGTGTTTAGGTGAGGGGTTAGTTCATTTGGAGCTCTTGTAAGACACAGCCTGGGACACCATCCGGTCCCATTAAAGCTGTGTTTTTGGCTTTGGATAGGGCTGTTTTAACCTGTGTGTCAGTGATTGACGGGGCCCTACATTATTTTGGTATGGTTTTGGGCCCTTTAGGGGGTGAGAGGGGGGTGAAGTTTGCACTAAACCTGTCTGCCAGAATGTTGGCAATATCAGTGTATTTTGTGCCATTCTGCACTAACTCAGAGCAGATCTAAGAGTTTCCACTTAGGTTCTTGACATAGCTAAAGAACGCTTTGTGGTTATCTTTGGAGTCATTGGCAATTTTTATTTCGAAACTAGCCTTGGATGATTTAATGAGGGATTGTAGTTTCTTGCTGATACTGATCAGGGATGTTTTTCCTTCTTGGGATTTTACTCTTCTGAACTAGTTTCCTCCTTCTGTTGTATAGCTTGTTTATGGCAGGGGTCCACCAGACTGGTTTCCTTTTCTTGGAGGAGTGAGTCTTGGTTTTATTTGGGATAGCATGATCCATGCATTCCTGCAGATGCTCATAGAGTGCCTTTGTAAAGGTTTCAGCAGCTTGGACAGCATTGTCCTTTAGCATGAGGGCTGTGAACCTTTCCACCTCAGTCATAAGTAACGTGAAGTTTGCTTTTGAAAAGTTTTTCATGGTGGTTTCCTTGATTGGGGGTGGGGGCGGAATGTGGATATCCAGAATGATTAGTCTATGGTCTAATCTAACCAACGAGGGGTTGACCTCTGGTGTGGAACACCGGTTGCCCATGTTGGTGATGACCAGGTCCAATATGTTGTTCCCTCTGGTGGGGGTGTTGACCAATTGATCCAGGGCATTCAAGTTTATAAATTCTAGGAAGCGTTGGACAAGGGAGTTAGTACTTGAGTAGTTCTCCCAGTTTATGTTTGGGTAATTGAAATCACCCAGTATTAGGGTGTTTGGTAGGACCTTTATATTTCCCAGTGTCTCCAGAAATGTGGAATGTACTTGTATGGTGGAGCTTTTCTCCATGGGACTCCTTTGAAAATGGGCTATTAACCCATTTTGACCTCCCTGGTAAGCAAATGTTAAATAAAATGAAATTAATAAATTAATACAATCTGTGTATATGTGTAGTATAGTAATCTGTGCACCTGTGCTGCAGTGCAGTAATCTGTGTACAAGTGTTGCACTATAGTAATCTGTGTGTAAGTGCTATAGTACAGTAATCGGTGTATAAGTATTGTGTTGTAGTATAGTAATCTATGTACACATGTACTACAGTAATCTGTGCACAAATGCTGTAGTATAATAGTCTGTGTACAAGTGTTGTGTTGTAGTATATTAATCTGTGAGCAAGTGTTATAGTATAGTAAGATGTGTACAAGTGGTATAATACAGTAATCTGTGTACAAATGTAGTATAGAAATCTGTCTGCAGGTGTAGTACAGTAATGTGTGCACAAATGTGGTATACTAATCTGTGTACAAGTGTTGTAGTACAGTAATCTGTGTATAAATGTAGTATAGTAATCTGTGTATAACTGTTGTACAGTAATCTGTGTACAAGTGTTGTGTACAAATGTATAGATATCTGTGTGCATGTGTTGTACAGTAATCTGTGTAAAAATGTGGTATAGTAATCTGTGTATAAGTGTTGTAGTACAGTAATCTGTGTACAAATGTAGTACAGTAATCTGTGCACAACTATTCTAGTGCAGTAATCCATGTACAGGAGTTGTAGTATAGCATAAGTGCTGTGATACAGAAATCTGTGAAGAAGTGTGTTGTAGTATAGTAATCTGTGTACAATGTAGTACAGTAATCTGTGTAAAGTGATGCAATATAGTAATCTGTGTACAAGTGTTGTGTTGTAGTATAGTAATCTGTGTGCAAGTGTTATAGTACAGTAATCTGTGTTCAAACGCTGTAGTACAGCAATATGTGTATACATTTATTTATTTGCAATTTGTTTTCCAGGATAGTCCATTGGGCTACAAGGAGCCCATTTTCAATGGAGTCCTGGAGAGAAAAGCTCCAGAGAAATACAAATACATAGTACAGAAAGAGCACATAACCATAATATACATTTCAATTAAATGTTAAATACATATTTTGTATAACACAAACCCATATTGCACAATTCAAATAGATGTTACATAATACAGAAATAAAAGATTTTCATTAGGAAAATTACATCAGGTTATTTTTATTTTATTTTTTTAGAGAATTACAATGATGTAAGGATGTAAAACTTTAGGAGGTAGTGACAGGCAACAACATTTGGAAAATTAGGAAGAAAGTGTGGTAGTATTAGGTTGGATGAAAGCAAGAGCAGTTCCATTGTGAAGTAAGGTGTGAGTGCAGTGAGGTTTTAAACAAGGAGAGACTGCTGGTGGTGTGGATGGGAGAAGGGAGACAGTTTCAGAGGCGTGCAAGAGAGAAGGACATCAATTGATTCCCAGCAGGATGTGTTGGTTTATGCAATTTAATTAGGTTTTGGGAATTGGATTTTAGGAGTCTACCTGGTTTATGCATTTCAAAGGTATTTGCTAGGGAGGGGCAGAGAGGCGGGTTATGAATGAGTTTGTGTGCTTGGATGAGCTGGGTATATGTGAGGAAGTTTGGTAATTCTAGCCAAGTTAGTTGGTGAAGGGAATTACAGTGGTGAGAAGAGGCTCTATGACCTGCTGCAAATCTGGATATTTTGTTATAACAAGATGAGAGTTTTGTTTTGAAGGAAGATTGCAGGCTGGTTAGGATAGATACATCATATAAAAGGGATGGGATGAGGTATGTATCAGCTAATGTAATCCTGGTGGTGGGACAGATAAAGCAACTGTGGCGGTCAAGCATACCTAATTTTTTATGGTTTTTTTTTTTATATTAGCTTGTAGATGCTTATCTTATTTTAGTTGATTGTCAATGATAATTCCTAGTAATTTTGTGTCAGAGACTAGTTCTAGGGGGGCATTATTATTTCTGGTAATTAGGAAGGATTGTTTGTCTAGGGAAGAGGATTTGGATGCACTGAATAACATAAGTTTTGTTTTGGTTGCATTAAGGGCTGGATGGCTGTCGAGCATCCACTGTTCAGTGGAAGAGAAGGCAGCTTGTGTTAGATTGTTTAGAGTTGTGATGGAAGGGGAGGAACAGATTATAGTAGAATCATCGGCATATTGGATGAGACTGGAGTTAGGAATAACTTGGAAGAAATCATTTATGAATATGTTGAATAGTAGGGGGCCTAGAATGGAACCTTGGGGAATGCCTGTGGCTGTATTAAGGAAGGGTGAGGTATCTTTTTCCATTTAACTGCTTGTTGCCTGTTTGTGAGATAGCCTGAGAACCACTGGGTAGAGGAAGGGGATAGGTTAAGTTTAGAGAGTTTGTTAAGAAGGAGGTTGTGGGAAATAGTGTCAAATGCCTTAGAGACGTCGAGGAAATGAGTGGATACAAAGTAGCCAGAGTTGCGGGCTTTGTTGATTGTTTCTAGGAAGGAGAGGAGGGCAGTGGAGTTTCTATGACCTGATCTAAAGCCATGTTGTGTGGGGGTAAGAAGCTGATTATTGATGAGGTAGGGTAAGAGCTGTTGGTGTACACACTTTTCAATTAGCTTACAAATAGGGGATAGGATGGCGATAGGGTGAAAGTTTGTGATGTCATTATTATTGCCACCTTTATGGAAAGGAATAATAAAGGCCTTCTTCCAGAGCTGGGGGACCTGGCTTTCTGAGATAGACTGATTAATTAGTAAGCTGATAGGGAGAGCAATGGCTTCAGTGGCTACTTTTAGGAAGTAGGAGGGAATTTCATCAGGGGCATTGGAACTAGGTTTTAATTTTAGGAGACTTTTTTAGGGTGGTTATAGAGATGGGATTGATAGAGAAAGGTGGAGGTTGGGGGCAAGGGATGCTAGGGGAGGAAGGGATGGGAGCACGCTGAGGAGGGGTTGTAGAGGTATTGGTGAAGGATGATGTTAGCTTGCTTATGGACTCTATGAAGAAAGAGTTAAATTGGGTGGCCAAGTCCATGTCAGAGGCATCTGAGTTGGGGCAAGGGTTTTCTTTTTTCCTGGGTTGAGGAGAGATGAGATTCCTTTCTAAAATAGTTTGGGATTGGTGGTGTGGTTGGTTTGGAGAGTGGATAAATAATCTTTGTAGTCTAAGGTAATAAGTTTTTTGACTTTATTTTGTAGTGTTTTATATTTGTTTAAGGTGAGAGTGGTTTTATTTTTATGGTAACGTGTCCTGGCTTTGTCACGGAATCGCATAGTAGCTAATGTGTTTTTGGTTAACCAGGGTACAGGGTTACTTTTTATACATTTTGTTTTTAGAGGGGTAAAGGAGTTGAGCAGGTTTGTGAAAGTAGAGTTAACGTAGGATAGAGCATTATCTAGGGAAAACATTTTTAATAGGTTCCAGTTTGTACTTTTTAGTACATTTGAAAAGGTTTCAGCATTGAAGTTCTTTAGGCAATGAGTGGAAATACAGGGGTGAGTTAGTTGTATAGAAGAGGGGAAACAGTGGGCAAAAGTGGGGGAATGGTCAGCTAGTGGGTCTGGGAGAATACCACCATCAGAGATATAGTAAGGATGGGATACTAGAATACAGTCTACTGTAGTTCCAGTGATGGAGTTCTTGGAAGGGTGGAAGGGCTGGTAGTGGAATTGATTAGTTGTGTAAAGTTATATAAGTTGATATTGAGTGAGTTAGTGAGAGATTGGATTGTGGCTCAGTTTATGTTCATGTCCCCCAGGAATATGGTTTCCTGAGTAATGTTGGTAGAGACCCAGGAGAGAATATCTTCAAGGGATGAGATGTTGTCACCAGGGGGAATATAGAGGGAGAGAACAAATATGAGTTTATGCTTGTTTAGGTGGAGTAGGGCTGGTATTATTTCTGCCTTGCCAAATTTGGGAAAGGGTTTGGTATAGGGGGTGACTAAGAGGGATGCTTACTAAAGGATTGCTACACCACCTTCTTTTTTTGTGTTCTGTCATTCCTTTCCATGCGGTAGTTGGGAGGAGTTATTTCAGAATCTTGTATGTGGGGGTTAAGCCAGGTTTCTGAGATGGAGATAATATCGGGCTGGTTATGTAGAAGCCATGCATGAAGGTTTGGAATTTTGTTACACAGGCTCTGAGCACTTAGAGCTGAGAAGTGGAGGGGTTTGCCTGTTGCTTGGGTGGTTGGATGCAGTGTGGTAGAGGGGCCTGGGATTGGGTGGATATCCCTGGAGAGAAGGATAGAGATAAGATGATGGATGAGGTATTTGGTTTGTTTGGGGTGTAGTATATAGGTAGAGAGTTTTGTAGGCATTAGACTAATGTAGTTGGGAGCAGTGTTTTTAGAGTTAGGTAGGAGTCTATAAGGGAAGAGCATGCTAGTGTTGAGGGGGTAGAGACTGGGAGATATATGAATAACAGTAAATGTGTACCTTGTAGAGGATGGTGTAGTGGTGTGAAATTGGGGGAGTGGTGTGCATTAGTAGGTTGGGTGATAAAATGTAGGTAAATTAAGGTAATTAAAAGTATTATTTGAGTAAGTAGGGATAGAGATTTGAGGGTCATGATGTTGGTTATTAGAACAGAAGTAGGGGGTGAGTTAAGTTGTGGACTTAGTTTGAGTAAGAGATTATGGTTTAGGTTAATTGTTTAGTAGTTTATCAGGATAAGTTGTGTTTGGCAGTAAACTTTGAAAGGTAGGCTTACTATAATGGGTGAACTGTGGGAGGAGATTTTTGGGGGTATGGTGGGTAGTTTGGATTGGATGGTGGAAGTAGTGGGAGTGGCTAGCTAAGTAAAAGTGTAGGGGTATTGGGGGTGGGTGGGATTTGGGAGTAGGGTAGGGGAGAGGAGTGAGCCCATAGGGTAAATGGAGTGGGTACAGTCAAGGAAAGGAAGAATCAAGGTCAACAGTCAAAAACAATCAGTGGAGTGTAAGGTAAGTTCAGACAAAAGTATGGAAGGGGTAAGGGATTTTCTAGCAGTGTTATAGGGAAAGGATTAGAGTGGTTCAGAGATGTAAAAGATGGCACCACAGGAAGGAAGGCAACGTTAAAGAGTCTGGGGGAGGGGTTGGAAAGAAAAGAAAGTGAAAGAAACTGGGGAGGGGTTGGAATAGACACTGGAGATGGATTTCACAGTGGCCTAGCTGGTTAGAACCAGTACTGACAGGGTCAGGTCAGCAGTGTGAAACAGCACTGAAACAATTAGAAAGGAAACAACTGTGAAAATCAGAGCTGAAGAGAGAATGAGAGCAATGTAGTATAGAAATCTGTGTACAGGTGTACAGTAATCTGTGTACAAATTGGTACAGTAATCTGTGTACAAGTGTAGTAGTACAGTAATCTGTGTACAAATGTAGTATAGCAATCTGTGTACAGCTGTTGTACAGTAATCTGTGTACAAGTGCTGTAGTACAGTAATCTGTGTACAAATGTAAAGAAATCAGTATGTAAGTGCTATAATACAGTAACCTGTGTACAAGTGTGCTGTAGTATAGTACTCTGTGTACAAATGTAGTACAGTAATCAGTGTACAAGTGCTGTAGTACAGTAATCTGTGTACAAGTGATGTAGTATAGTAATCTGTGTGTTGTGTTGTAGTATATTACTCTGTGTGCGAGTGTTATAGTACTGTAATCTTTGTTTAAATGCTCTAGTACAGTAATATGTGTACAAATGCAGTAAAGAAATCTGTCTACATGTGTTATAATACAGTAATCAGTGCACAAATGTGGTATAGTAATCTGTGTACAAGTGTTGTAGTACAGTGATCTGTGTACAAATGTCATATAGTAATCTGTGTACAACTGTTGTAGTATAGTAAATTGTGTACAAGTGCTGTAGTACAGGTAGTAATCTGTGTACAGGTGTACAGTAATCTCTGTTCAGCTGTGGTATAGTAATCTGTGTACAAGTATTGCAGTACCGTAATCTGTGTACAGGTGTTGTAGTAAAGCAATCTGTGTACAAATGTAGTACAGTAATCAAGTTATGCAGTATCTAATGCAGAAAAATCTGCTTACACCCACTCAACATGGCTTCAGACCCAAACATAGCACCACTACAGCTCTCTTATCCTTCCTCTACACTGTGTCTATAGCATTGGATGACCATAAACTTATTTCATGCCTATTCTTGGACCTCTCAAAAGCTTTCAACACTGTCTCACACTCTATTCTGCTGCACAAACTGCATAACCTCAACTTCTCCTCTGGTACTGTTGCATGGTTCTCCAGCTACCTCACTGATAGATCTCAATCAGTGAGATGACACTCTGCAATCTCCCCTCGCCTCCCTGTAAACATGGGTGTACCTCAAGGGTCTATCCTAGGGCCTTTACTTTTTAATATCAGCTCTGTACCTCCTGTCCTCAGTCATTTTTAGTGCAATACACAGATGACACTATAGTCATCACCACGGCCAACTCTCCCTCTAAGCTCTTCTCAGCTACTCAGGCATCTTTTAATTTAGTTGAAACATGGCTCTCCAACAACCAGCTCATCCTTAACCATAAAAAAAACAAAGCTGTTACTCTTCCTACCTAAAATGTTCAACAATATTAAACCCTCCTTCTCCATACAGTCCTTTAATAACTCTCCCATTCAGGTAGAATCTAGCACTAAGATCTTAGGCGTAACCATCGATGATCAGCTTAAATTTGACTTGCATGTTAATAACTGTAGCAAAAAGACTTATTCAAAACTAGGGCTCCTTTACCGTACCAAGAAATCCCTTACCTCTGAAGCCAAGATTACTCTTTGTCTTACCTACCTTCTACCCAGTCTAAACTCTCAAATTCTCGCAAATCTTAACTCAGCACTCCTGACCAAACTTGAATCTGCCTACAAGGTAGCTAGATTTGTTGCCCAACAAACCTACAAATCCCATCACTGTCTCTCTCTAAAACACCAAAACAGGCTTGAATTACCCCACCAGCTTCTTCTTTCTCAGCTCAAGATCATCCGTTTTATCCTATACCAGCCTTCCTACTGCCCAGCACTATCACCTCTCATCTCCCATTATTCTCCCTCCAGACATCTCCGAAGCTCTAACCAAGACCTACTACAACTCTACAAACCCAAGTCTAAATTTGGACATAACATGTACAGCTATCACCCCACTATTGCCTGGAATAGGGTTCCACTAGAAATCAGGACCCTTACACATCCTAAACAATTTAAGACAGCCACCAAAGGGCACTTTAAAAGTCACTGGTTCTACCACTGCACTCTCCCTTCTTAACTTCCCCACTTCTCATACCTTAATCTACTTTCTGCCCTTAACTCACTCTTCTCACTAGCTCTCTCTAATCTTCCTTGATTACTTTTTCTACTGTCTTCTAAAGTCTATTAAGCAAATCGCCTCAGAGAAACATTCTATTGTAATTGTCTTGTTTCATGCAACCACATTATGATAAAACTGGGTTTTTGTAACCACTTACCCCCAAAACTATATTCATCTTAATGACATATTTATTTTTATACATTTTGAAATAGTTTTGCTATACTCCTGATTATTGACATGGTATAACATTGTATTACTACTTAATGTCTTGTAATAATCCTGTAACATTGCTGTTTAATATGTTGGGGCTTTTCTCCCCGGGCCTCTGCTGAAAAAGGGCTCTTCAGCTCAGTCGGACAATCCCAGTCAACAAATGTAAAATAAATAAACTAAATAAATAAACAGTAATCAGTGTACAAGTGTTATGTTGTAGAATATTAATCTGTGTGCAAGTGTTATAGTACAGTAATCTGTGTCCAAATGCTGTAGTACAGTAATATATGTACAAATGTAGTATAGAAACCTGTCTACAGGTGTTGTAGTACAGCAATCTGTTCACAAATATGGTATAATAATCTGTGTACAAGTGTTGTAGTACAGTCATCTGTGTACATCTGTAGTAGTACAGTAACCTGTGTACAAGTGCTGTAGTACAGTAATTTGCATACAAATGTAGTATAGAAATCTGTGTACAGGTGTACAGTAATCTGCGTAAAGATGTGTTGCATAGTAATCTGTGTACAAATGTACAGTAATCAGTGTACAAGTGCTGTAGTACAGTAATATGTGTACTAGTGATGTAGTATAGTAATCTGTGTACAAGTAGTGTTGTAGTATATTAATCTTTGTGCAAGTGTTATAGTAGAGTAATCTGTGTTTAAATGCTCTAGTACAGTAATATGTTTATTTTTATTTTATTTTACATTTGTTGACTGGGCTAGTCTAACTGGATACATGTCCATTTTCAGTAGAGGCCCGGGGAGAAAAGCTCCAACACAAATATACAATATAGTATAAAAGTTGTGACAGTTCAAGCTTGACGCAACTGTTATTAAAAAAGTACAAAACTAATGATGAGCGTAATGCAAATAGTAAAGGTAATATACAAAACGTTGTTTACTATATACATACAAAACGTTGTTTACTATATACATATATACATAGAATTCAATTGGAAAACATGATTTATATGAATCAGTACAAATAGTAAAGGTAATATACAAAACGTTGTTTACTATATACATATATACATAGAATTCAATTGGAAAACATGATTTATATGAATCAGTACAAATAGTAAAGGTAATATACAAAACGTTGTTTACTATATACATATATACATAGAATTCAATTGGAAAACATGATTTATATGAATCAGTACAAATAGTAAAGGTAATATACAAAACATTGTTTACTATATACATATATACATAGAATTCAATTGGAAAACATGATTTATATGAATCAGTACAAATAGTAAAGGTAATATACAAAACGTTGTTTACTATATACATATATACATAGAATTCAATTGGAAAACATGATTTATATGAATCAGTACAAATAGTAAAGGTAATATACAAAACATTGTTTACTATATACATATATACATAGAATTCAATTGGAAAACATGATTTATATGAATCAGTACAAATAGTAAAGGTAATATACAAAACGTTGTTTACTATATACATATATACATAGAATTCAATTGGAAAACATGATTTATATGAATCAGTACGGAAAAGTCAGTAGTTAGTGCAGTTTAATATTAGGTGAAAAGTATACATAGGTATAAAGTAAAAAAGTTAGCCAGGGTTAGTACAAGGGCATAACCAGTGAATACTAAGAAATAGTTTTAGTTTCTGTTTAAAAAGTGTTACTGAGGACAGAAATAGGAGTTCAGTGGGAAGTAGGTTCCAGTGTTTTCCTACAGAATTAGAGAACGCAGAGTCTCCTGCTAAGTTGTTTGATCTGCTAGTACTAATAAGTAATTTATTAGAGGAGTGTAGATTCTTAAGATTGTTGTAAGGGGTAATGAGACTAGAGAGTGTAGGGGTATTGGTGGGGTGATACAGGCTCTTATGAGTAATAGCAAGCTGGTGAAATAGAAGCTAATTTTGGAATTCTATACATCCTAATTTTTTTAGGTTGCTACAATGATGAGTTATAAAAGGAGAGCCAGTGGCAAATCTAGCAATATTATTACAGGAAATGACCAGTTTGTTGAGGTTGTTTTTAGAAAGATTATTGTATATAGGTGAAGCATAGAGTAGAGTGGAGATTAAATGAGTTCTGGCTATAGCGGACCTGACTAATGGAGTAAGAAAGGGTTTGATTCTGTAGAGGGATCCCAATTTTTTGTTGACTGTTTTTATTGTACTATTAATGTGAGTATCAAAGTTAAGGTTGCTGTCTATAGTTATTCCCAAAAGTTTGGTGTATTCCTAAAATTGTGTACAAATGTAGTATAGAAACCTGTCTACAGATGTTGTAGTACAGTAATATGTTCACAAATGTGGTATAGTAATCTGTGTAAAGTGTTGTAGTACAGTCATCTGTGTACAAATGTAGTATAGTAATCTGTGTACAACTGTTGTAGTACAGAAAAATGTGTACAAGTGATGTAGTGCAGTAATCTGTGTACAAATGTGGTATAGAAATCTGTGTACAAGTATTGTAGTGCAGTAATCTGTGTATAAATGTAGTATAGTAATCTGTGTGCAACTGTTGTAGCACAGTAATCTGTGTACAAATGTAGTAAAGTAATCTTTTATTTTTTTATTTATTTTTTATTTTACATTTGTTGACCGGGCTAGTCCAGCTGGATAATTTCCATTTTCAGTGGAGGCCCGGGGAGAAAAGCTCCACAGAATTAAAACAAAGGTTATACAAAATTGAAGATTTACTATGAGTTCCTTTAACAGATATTAAGTTACCATGGATAGTTATTAGTCTGGATCAAGAAAAATAGAACACATAAAATACTATCTACGTATTGCAACAGACATTAATTATATCTAGAACTACACTCCATTCAGATCATTGCATACATATTAGTGTATATACAATATAAAAATTTATTTATTTATTTATTTATTTTTTTTTTATTAAGAGAACAGTAGAAACTGTAGAGTCATTAGTTTGTTTGAGAACACAGAGAAGGATTGCAGTTGAGAAGTGAGGAAGAATGATAGTAGAAGGTATTAGGTTTCTCAGTCGGGATTGGTACAAGAGCAGAGCCAGAAGTTTGTAAGATGTGCAAGAAGTTGTTTTTTAAAAAGATCAAAGGAGCCTATAGAGGTAATGTGTGAGGGGAGGTTATTCCATATTTTGCCTACTGTGTTGGGAAAAAGGCAGTTACCTGCAGAATTGGTGATTCGAGTTGTTTTGACTTGAAGCTTTTCCGCAGAACGTAGTTGTTTCAAGTTCTTATAAGGGATCAGGAGATTACTGAGAGCTGGTGTTTTAGATGGTTGATATAATATGTTATGTGTTATTAGGAGTTGATATATAATCTTGTTGGGAAGTTCCAACCAGTGTAAGTGTTTTAAGTTTAGACAGTGGTGTGTTCTATACTGGGATGCTGTGGCAAAGCGAGCTATATTGTGGTAGGATGTCGTAAGTTTCTTCAGGTTACTTTTTGAGAGGTTAGTGTAAATAGAGGAGGCATACAATAGGGTCGAGATGAGATGTGTTTGTGCTAAGGTGGTCCGTGCTTCAGGTGTAAGGTAGGGTTTGATTCTGTATAGTGAGCCAATTTTTTTATTAACTGCTTTTATGGTGTTGTTGATATGGTAATCATAGCTAAGATTATTGTCGATAGTAACACCAAGTAGTTTAGTTGATAAGTCTGGGGAGATGAGGGAGTTATCACCTGCAGTAATAGAGAAGTTAAGTTGTTTAGATTTGTGTGTAGGTGAGAAAAGTAGTAGTTTTGTTTTCTTGTGATTGAGAAGAAGACATCTTTTTGAGAACCAGTGTTCGACGATAGAAAAGGTGGCTTGTGTGAGTGAGTGGAGTTCAGATTGAGTGGAGGCTGTGCAAATAATGGTGGAATCATCTGCATATTGTATACATGTAGTGTTTTGGATAGATGCTTGGAGGTCATTAATAAAGATAGAGAATAAGAGTGGGCCTAGTATGGATCCTTGTGGGACTCCTAAAGAGATAGGTAGTAGGGAAGATAGACAATTTTTCCAGAGTACTGCTTGTTGTCGGTTTTCGAGATAAGAAGAGAACCAGGTTAAGGAGGAGGTATCCAAAGCAAGGGATTTTAATATGTGTAGTAGAAGTGTGTGGTTGACCATGTCGAAGGCTTTTGACAGGTCTAGGAAAAGAGAAGAGGTTAGTTTGTTGTTGTTACGATTACAGTTGATGGTGTTGGAAAAGGAAACTAGAGCAGTAGTAGTACTATGTGAAGGTCTAAATCCATGTTGAGTATTTGCAAGTAGGTTGTTTTGAAGGAGATGGTTAAGTAGTTGTTTGTGTATGCATTTTTCCATGATTTTAGCTAGTGGAGATAGTAGTGCTATAGGGCGAAAGTTTGAAAGGTCTGTGGATTTGCCTCCTTTGTGTAGGGGTATGATATGAGATATTTTCCAGATTGTGGGAAAAGTACTTTCTTTTATGGATCTGTTTATGAGGATGGAGACAGGGTAGGCGATAGCTTTGGCTGCTATTTGAAGAAATTCAGCTGGAAGGTTATCAGCTGAGGGTGTTGTAGATTTAAGTTTTGTAAAAGAGATTGTATGTAGGAGGTAGGTATGGGTTGAAGTTGCAGGGGTGGAAGGCAGTTGTCACTGTTATTTAAGAGCAGTTGGGAGGAATCAGGGGTTAAGTGGTTAGCTAGATTTTGTATGGAAGTAGTAAAGAAGGTGTTGAAGTTATTGGCTATTAAAGAGGGGTTGTCAGGATCTAAGTTTTGTGGGTTTGGTGTAACTACTTTGCCTGGGGTAAGAAGATTATTGATAGTAGACCAAAACTTTTTTGGTTCTTTCTTGGTTCATTCTCGTAGTTCAAGTTAATAATTTTTTATCTGCAAGTATAGCTTTTTTGGTATTATTTCTGAGTTCTTTGAAGATTTGGTGATCGTTTGGATTTCTGGAGGACCGCCATTTTTTCCACGATTTATTTCTAAGTATAATTTTTTGTTTGGTATTAGAAGTTAGCCAGGGTGCTATTTTGGTCTTTGTTCTAATGATACGTTTAGGGGCATGTTGATTCAGGATGGCCAGGAATGCTGAGTTGAAGTGTTCAACAGCATTGTTAAGTGAGAGATATTTGAGAGGGGTCCAGTTGTATTGTGACAGTTCTGTTAGGAATCTTTCAGGATTAAAGTGTTTTTTTGAATATATTGTTTTATGTGAGGTAGGTAAGTTTAGCTTAGTTTTGGCCCTAATGACATAAGTAAGAGAGTGATCGCTACAATGTACAATCTGTGTACAACTGCTGTAGTACAGTAATCTGTGTACAGATGTAAAATATTAATCTGTATACAAGTGCTGTACTACAGTAATCTGTGTACAAATGTGGTATCATAATCTATGTACAAGTGTTGTAGTAGAGTAATCTCCTTACAAATGTAGTATAGTAATCTGTGTACAACTGTTGTAGTACAGTAATATGTGTACAGGTGTTGTAATACAGTAATCTGTGTACAAATGTAGTATAGATATCTGTGTACAGGTGTTGTACAGTAATCTGTGTACAAATATAATATAGATATCTGTGTACAAGTATTGTACAGTAATCTGTGTACAAATGTAGTATAGTAATCTTTGTACAACTGTTGTAGTACAGTAATCTGTGTACAAGTGCTGTAGTACAGTAATCTGTGTATAAATGTAGTATAAGAAATCTATACACAGGCGTTGTACAGTAATCTGTGTACAAATGTATACATAATATGTGTACAAGTGTTATAGTACAGTAATCTGTGTAGAAATGTAGTACAGTAATCTGTACACAATTGTTGTAGTACTGTAATCTGTGTACAGGTGCTGTAGTATAGCAATCTCTGTGACTAAGGGGTGCAGGAAGGGATGTAATATTAATTTATTAGTATTAATGTACAGCACTGTCTGATGACTTCAAATGGTGAAAGTAAATATGGTGCTGAAGTGCAAGTGTGGGGTGAATGTGTTTGTGAATATAAAAGTTAGGTGTTATAGAACCCCTGTAGTTTTTGTGTGAATCTTGGGATGAGGTGCGAGTGCAGGCTCACTGTACCAGTGTAGACTAACCATGACTATGGGAGTTATACATGAATGTGGTGCTACACTACCAGAGTTGGCTGGCATCTTCTCTGTGAATTTCAAAACTGGCACTGAATTTATTGTCATACTTTCAGTGTTGTGATGTAATGCTTTCTGTGTGAACTTGGGAGTTGCCAGAAAATGTTCTACATTACCAGTATTGGATTAGTGCTCTCTGTGTGTATTTAGGAATTGGCAGTGAGTGTAGTGTTAGACTACCAGTATGGGATTAGTGTTCTCTGTGTGTGTTTAGGAAATGGCAGTGAGTGTAGTGTTAGACTACCAGTATGGTATTAGTGCTCTATGTGTGTATTTAGGAATTGGCAGTGAGCATAGTGTTACACTACCAATGTTGGGATAAGTACTCCCTGTGTGTATTTGGGAATTGGCAGTGAGTGAAGTGTTAGACAACCAGTGTTGGGATAAGTACTCTCTGTGTGTATTTGGGAATTGGCAGTGAGTGTAGTGTCACACTACCAGTTTGGGATTAGTGCTCTCTGTGTGTATTTAGGAACTGGCAGTGAGTGAAGTGTTAGACAACCAGTGTTAGGATACGTACTCCCTGTGTGTATTTGGGAATTGGCAGTGAGTGTAGTGTTACAATACCAGTATGGGATTAGTGCTCTCTGCGTGTATTTAGGAATTGGCAGTGAGTGAAGTGTTAGGCAACCAGTGTTGGGATTAGTGCTCTCTGTGTGTATTTGGAAATTGGCAGTGAGTGTAGTGTTAGACCGCCAGTATGGGATTAGTGCTCTCTGTGTATATTTGGAAATTGGCAGTGAGTGTAGTGTTGGACTACCAGTGTTGGGATTAGTGCTCTCTGTGTGTATTTGGAAATTGGCATAGTGTTAGACTACCAGTGCTGGGATTACTGCTCTCTGTGTGTATTTTGGAATTGGCAGTGAGTGTAGTGTTAGACTACCACTATGGGATTAGTGCTCTCTGTGTGTATTTAGGAAATGACAGTGAGTGTAGTGTTAGACTACCATTGTTGGGATTAATGCTCTCTGTGTGTATTTAGGAATTGGCATTGAGTGTAGTGTTAGACTACCAGTGTTGGGATTAGTGCTATCTGTGTGTATTTAGGAATTGGCAGTGAGTGTAGTGTTGACTACCAGTGTTGGGATTAGTGTTCTCTGTGTGTATTTAGGGAGTGGCAGTGAGGGTAGTGTTAGACTACCAGTGTTGGGATTAGTGCTCTCTGTGTGTATTTAGGAAATGGCAGTGAGTGTAGTGTTAGACTACCAGTGTTGGGATTAGTGCTCTCTGTGTGTATTTAGGAATTGGCAGTGAGTGTAGTGTTAGACTACCAGTATGGGATTAGTGCTCTCTGTGTGTATTTGGATACTGGCAGCAAGTGTAGTGTTCGACTACCAGTGTTGGGATTAATGCTCTCTGTGTGTATTTGGAAATTGGCAGTGGGTGTAATGTTAGACTACCAGTATGGGATTAGTGCTCTCTGTGTGTATTTAGGAATTGGCAGTGAGTGAAGTGTTAGACAACCAGTGTTGGGATTAGTGCTCTCTGTGTGTATTTGGAAATTGGCAGCGAGTGTAGTGTTAGACTACCAGTATGGGATTAGTGCTCTCTGTGTGTATTTGGAAATTGGCAGTGAGTGTAGTGTTAGACTACCAGTGTTGGGATTAGTGCTCTCTGTGTGTATTTAGGAACTGGCAGTGAGCCAGTGTTGGGATAAGTACTCTCTATGTATATTTGGGAATTGACAGTGAGTGTAGTGTTAGACTACCAGCATTGGGATTAGTGTTCTCTCTGTGTATTTGGGAATTGGCAGTGAGTGCAGTGTTAGACTACCAGTGTTGGGATTACTGCGCTGTGTGTGCATTTAGGAATTGTCAGTGAGTGTAGTGTTAGACCACCAGTGTTGGGATTACTGCTCTCTGTGTGTATTTAGGAATTGGCAGTGAGTGTAGTGTTAGATTACCAGTGTTGGGATTAGTGCTCTCTGTGTGTATTTAGGAATTGGCAGGGAGTGTAGTGTTAGACTACCAGTGTTAGGATTAGTGCTCTCTGTGTGTATTTAGGAATTGGCAGTGAGTGTAGTGTTAGATTACCAGTGTCGGGATTAGTGCTCTCTGTGTGTATTTAGGAATTGGCAGGGAGTGTAGTGTTAGACTACCAGTGTTGGGATTAGTGCTCTCTGTGTGTATTTAGGAATTGGCAGTGAGTGTAGTGTTAGATTACCAGTGTCGGGATTAGTGCTCTCTGTGTGTATTTAGGAATTGGCAGGGAGTGTAGTGTTAGATTACCGGTGTTGGGATTAGTGCTCCCTGTGTTTATTTGGAAACAGACAGTGAGTGTAGTGTTAGACTACCAGTGTTGGGATTAGTGCTCTCTGTGTGTATTTAGGAATTGGCAGGGAGTGTAGTGTTAGACTACCAGTGTTGGGATTAGTGCTCTCTGTGTGTATTTATGAAATGGCAGTGAGTGTATGTTAGACTACCAGTGTTGGGATTAGTGCTCTCTGTGTGTATTTAGGAATTGGCAGTGAGTGTAGTGTTAGATTACCAGTGTTGGGATTACTGCTCTCTGTGTGTATTTTGGAATTGGCAGTGAGTGTAGTGCTAGACTACCAGTGTTGGGATTAGTGCTCTCTGTGTGTATTTTGGAATTGGCAGTGAGTGTAGTGTTAGACTACCAGTGTTGGGATTAGTTGTCCCTGTGTTTATTTGGGAACTGGCAGTGAGTGTAGTGTTAGACTACCAGGGTTGGGATTAGTGCTCTCTGTGTGTATTTAGGAATTGGCAGTGAGTGTAGTGTTAGATTACCAGTGCTGGGATTAGTGCTCTCTGTGTGTATTTAGGAATTGGCAGGGAGTGTAGTGTTAGACTACCAGTGTTGGGATTAGTGCTCTCTGTGTGTATTTAGGAAATGGCGGTGAGTGTAGTGTTAGACTACCAGTGTTGGGATTAGTGCTCTCTGTGTGTATTTAGGAATTGGCAGTGAGTGTAGTGTTAGATTACCAGTGTTGGGATTACTGCTCTCTGTGTGTATTTTGGAATTGGCAGTGAGTGTAGTGGTAGACTACCAGTGTTGGGATTAGTGCTCTCTGTGTTTATTTGGGAATTGGCAGTGAGTGTAGTGTTCGACTACCAGTGTTGGGATTAGTGTTCTCTGTGTGTATTTGGAAATTGCCAGTGAATGTAGTTCTATGCTATCAGTTTTATGATGTAGTGGTCTCTGTGTGAATTTTGTAGCTGGCAGTGAATGCAGTGTTACACCACCAGTGTTGTTATGTAATGCTATCTCCTTGAGTTTAGGAGTTGGCAGTGAATCTGGAGTTACACTATCAGTGTTGTGATGCAGTGCTCACTTTGTGAACATAGCAGCTGGCAGTGAATGCTGCTTCCCTATTTCAGCCCATATGTCATCAATGCATCATTTCTACATTTCACTTTATTAGCTGCACTAGAGGCAGGTTCCTGCACAACTTCCCATATGATCCTTGTGGACATCTGTATGTACTACCAGCCTAGTGCACTTTTCCCTGCAAAACCATTTGTATCCAATTACAAAAAAACATTCGACAAAATGTACTTGTTTCTTTTTGATATTGCTGCATGGAATCTTCAAAGCCATTGCAAGTCTTTCTTACTCTGCCTTCCAAAAATATCTTTGTGAAATGTTCCCTCATTATCCATGAAAATATTCAATAGATGTTAGGCGACACTTGTATAAATATTACCTGGCCTTTGCCAATATACAGTGCTAAAACGGGTTCCAATTACGTTATCGAAAGATAATGTAATCGAATGGCAAAAACATTGAAATGGCTGCATTTTGAAGTTTGAATCGTGGGATCACAGTACAGTGAAGATTGGGATATTTGCCCTTTCCTCACTGTAGTGTGATTTTGGAGTTGGAATATATATTTAGTGGGGAGTGTGTGGGCACTGCCCCCCACAATAAAAGTTTTGAAATGCGGCCGTTTCGATGTTTCATCCGTTCGATTACATTTTCTTTCGATAACATAATATGAACCCTGCTAAAACATGTCAACCAGATGTAAAACACTTTACCTAAAAGTTTGCAGCATTTTAATAACATCTCTCTTTTCCAAATCTGGCTTGGTCGGTACACTTCATATACTGCAACAGTATCTAAGCTTGGTTTAAGCCAACAACGCTGAAAATAAAATTATATCTGTTGAGTACAGCATTACCCATATGGACAGAACCCATTAGGGGTTTGGTAGACTAGCTGTCATATATCACAATTCCATTTTCTGTAGCCAATAACATATTTGGATTTCCAACAACCAGGATTCAAAATCATTGGTAGTTTTTTTAATTGAAACTAATTCCCACTCATCAGTTGTATTTGTATATTTGCATCTCCCTAGAAATAGCAAAATGTTCTGCACAAAATCTATTTTCATGGCTTATGACTGTCATGAAAGGGGAGTCAGTAGTACTAGGGGTCTTTGTCTGTCCCCGGTAATCAGTAACAGCATTCACCCCACCCTTATTTTTCTTCAGCCTACAGTAACTACTTGTACTTGCAAGTGATCTTGTCAGTTTTAATGATCGTTGTCCCGTCTTTGCGGAATATGATTGTAGAAAATGCAAAAGAAGGTCATCACTGCTCTTGGGCAAGAAACACCAAACCTCTTCAGTGCCTCTACTTATACTGTTCAAAATTGTGAGCATCGTAAACATCAATCAGTCTGGATGAGGCCATTGATTATTTTAATTGCACATTCCTTAATCTGTTTACTCTGCCTAACAGTCTGACTCCCAACAGACATAAAAAAAAACAAAACAGAACTAATCCATAAACTGCCACAACTCTGAGATTAAGTCTGTTATGCACCAAGGAAATCTAGCATGGAAGAAATTTCATACTTGTCACCCCAGCTCAAACTACATATTGTGAGCTAAGAGAAAAGGTTACATCTCATTTCGTAAGAACAGTTACTTCATCAAATTATATCATCATGTCAATATCCCCAATCTACGTGTGAGTTACTAACCCCAGGGAAGATACGTAGCATTGGTCAATTATGAGCATCTCATTTCGCTGCTGTATTCAGTCTGTACTACCTAAAATTGCTTAATCTTTTCCATCCCTAACCCACATTAACTCAAAAAACACAGCCTCCACCTTCTTATTTACAGAAGTTCAAATTCCCTTATTTAGAAACTTCCCTAGAAACTCAAACCTACCTCAGTGGTATATGCTAAACTACAACCCAAGTATCACAGGTTGGTCACTGAAAATATTGCCTGTCCTGTTTGAATACTGATAAACAGATCAAGCATAGAAAGCTGGGTACCATAATATCGTAAGACATCCAGCACTGCCTCACTCCAAAAATGTGGTGCATCCTTTGATTTGTGAAACTGTTGTTTATTTCTCTTGCTCTCTGCACTCTGTAAAATTCTCATTTATTGCACACACACACACACACACACACACACACACACACACACACACACACACACACAACAATTTTCTGCTTTTCTGTATGGTCACCATTTCCTCTTTACTGTCCCAGAATGATTTTATTCTGGTCATAGCATGATGCTGTCTCTCTACTTCTCTTCCTTAAATATCTCTTGTTGACTTCTTCATGTACTTGTGAAAGGCAGTTGGACTCTATTAGCCACTCACGCCTTTCCTATATCTAAGAAGACTAGGTTGAAGTCTTGGGACCACCAAATAATTTTCAAGTAATTGTATCAATGCTTAGTCTGCCCAATGACTAAATGTTCTTTAGACTGTTGAGCGTACTAGAATAAGTGTTCCACGAGAGTTACTTTTGTGACCTCTGTAGTTTATCATCTTTGTCAATAATATCGTGTCTGCTTCATACCTTGTACAACCCACTATGCTGATGACCTACAGGTCAGTCCTTAAATGAATCAAACTCCATGTTATGGACATAATTCACTAATATACAAAGGTCAATCCTTAAATGAATCAAACTCTATGTTACAGACATAATTCACTAATATACGAAGGTTAATCCTTAAATGAATCAAACTTCATGTTACGGACATAATTCACTAATATACAAAGGTCAATCATTAAATGAATCAAACTCCATGTTATGGAAATAATTCACTAATATACAAAGGTCAGTCCTTAAATGAATCAAACTCCATGTTATGGACATAATTCACTAATATACAAAGGTCAATCCTTAAGTGAATCAAACTCCATATTACGGACATAATTCACTAATATACAAAGGTCAGTCCTTATATGAATCAAACTCCATGTTACGGACATAATTCACTAATATAAAAAAGGTCAATCCTTAAATGAATTAAACTCCATGTTACAGATATTATTCACTAATATACAAAAGTCAATCCTTAAATGAATCAAACTCCATGTTATGGACATAATTCACTAATATACAAAGGTCAATCCTTAAATGAATCAAACTGCATGTTACGGTCATAATTCACTAATATACAAAGGTCAGTCCTAAAATGAATCGAACTCTGTGTTACGGACATAATTCACTAATATACAAAGGTCAATCCTTAAATGAATTAAACTGCATGTTACAGTCATAATTCACTAGTATACAAAGGTCAGTCCTAAAATGAATCAAACTCCATGCTACGGACATAATTCACTAATATACAAAGGTCAATCCTTGAATGAATCAAACTCCATGTTACGGACATAATTCACTTATATACAAAGGTCAATCCTTAAATGAATCAAACTCCGTGTTATGGACATAATTCACTAATATACAAATCTGGCTTATCAACACAGGCCTCTGTCTAAATAAAACCAAAATCAAACTCATCCTGTTCACAAACTATGCAATCAAACAAAAGCCAAGGTACGCAGAAGTATGAAAACCTTGGTGTAACAATTTTCTAAAAATGTGAAGTTTAATATTAAAATTAATGAGGTTTGAAAAACGCTTGGCCTATTGTACAGAAACAAAGTACCCCTTCCAGTCCAGGTCCAGATACCTGAACTAGAACTTTTCTGTTGCCAAGTCTCTTTTATGTTAACTCTGTAATGACTAGTTTCCCCACCTCTCAAAATGTGAACAAACCATAGTGAAAAAAATACATTTATCACCAGTCGGTCCAATACCTCTTATCACTGGCATGTACTTCAGAAGGTTGGTTGGCTACAATTAATTACTTTTCACCTTGGAACACCAGTTGATTCACTAGATACTGTACTGTCTTCTGAAATGGTCAGACCTACATGATGTTCCTCAGTATTAAATCACTACACAGTCACTGCAGCTAATTGCATCAGCCTAAGATAACAACAATCGCAAGGATTCCCTGTAGTCTGCATTTCTCACCAACCTCTGGAATAAACTTAATCCTAATTTCAGAATAATACCTAAAATATATCATTTGGTAACAGCTACCTAGTTTTTCTTGCACAAAAGCTGTGTTTATAACTGCTCAGTAGCATGTCTTAAGCCCATCGTCTTTACAGTTCCTCTTTTTGACAGTTTATAAAAATGCAAATATTGTTCTTAAATCGAATATTTTCATAAATATTTATATTGTTTTAAAGGAACCATATAACATACTGTCCTCTCCTATCATATCTGTTCATCCTTTCAAACCTTTTTCTCTCTCTCGCTGCCCCTTTGCTGTTGCCTTTCCATTTTATTTCATATCCCTGAGCAGTCTCTCTTACTCCTTCTTCTTCAGCTCTTGACGTCCCCTAACCATTTTGTCTCTCCTCTTTGTTTTACATTCTGTTTCTCAACCCCCTGCTGTGTTTACGTCTGCTGCGATTAATACAAAGTATTTTTCTTCTACTGCGATTAATACAAAGTATTTTCTGCTGTCTGACAATTACTGCCTATTCACTTGAACTGTCACTCATCCACTTCCATATTATGTTTTATTTGCTTCTTTTCCAGTCCTTTCAAATTCCTATTATTTTTTTAAGTTTTTCAGCCGGCATTTTTGCAATACAGATAATCTGAGCAGTATCATTTGTTACTAAATCGTTGTTGAAGTTAATATAATGTTATATACTGGCACTTACACAGCTTGGACAGAAACAGCTTTAACATTTATTTTTAAAACTAATTCTGCCCATCAGTCAATCAATACACTACAATGCATTTTCATGACATATTTTTACACATCTCTCTCTCTGAAGCTTTTCTGCCCAAACCTCTTTGGAAAATGTCACTTGACTTGCCAGTCAGAATTGTCCTTAATATCAAAGGGAAATAAATGGAAAATAATAAATAAAGAATGTTCTTATGTATGTCAGTTAGGACTGAGTGCACTATTACAGTACTTGTGCTCTTGTATAGTACTGTCTGTGACAATGGGAGTTAGGATCAAGTGTGGTATTACTAAATGAGTATTCCTGTGTACTACTGTCTGTCTGTCTGACTATGGGAGTTGAGATTGAGTGCAGTATTACAGCACTGCTGTTCTGTTATAATGCTGTTTGTGTGACTATGGGAGTTAGGATTGAGTGTGGTATTACAGTACCAGTGTTCTTGTATAGTAATATACACTGTGTGGCTATGGGAGTTAGGACTGAGTGTGTAATTACTATATGGGTATTTTGGTGTATACTGTCTGTCTGCCTGATTATGGGAGTTAGGACTGAGTGTAGTATTACAACACCAGTGTTCTGGTATAATACTGTCTCTGTGTCTATGAGAGTTAAGACTGAGTGTGCTATTACAGCACCAGTGTTCTAGTACAGTACTGTCTGTGTGACTGTAGGAGTTAGGACTGAGTGCAGTATTACAGCACAAGTATTCTGGTATAATGCTATGTATAGCTATGGGAGATAGGACTGAGACCAGTATGAGTGCCATTGTGTTGAAATACCACACTCAGTCCTAACTCCGATAGTCACACAGTATAGTACTGTCGAAATGACTATGGGAGTTAGGACAGCGTGCAGAATTACAGCTCCAGTGCTCTAATATAGTACCGTATGTATGACTATGGGAGTTAGGATTGAGTGCAGTATTACAACACCAGTGTTCTGGTATAATACTGTCTCTGTGTCTATGGGAGTTAAGACTGAGTGTGCTATTACAGCACCAGTGTTCTAGTACAGTACTGTCTGTGTGACTGTAGGAGTTAGGACTGAGTGCAGTATTACAGCACAAGTATTCTGGTATAATGCTATGTATAGCTATGGGAGATAGGACTGAGTCCAGTATGAGTGCCATTGTGTTGAAATACCACACTCAATCCTAACTCCGATAGTCACACAGTATAGTACTGTCGAAATGACTATGGGAGTTAGGACAGCGTGCAGAATTACAGCTCCAGTGCTCTAATATAGTACCGTATGTATGACTATGGGAGTTAGGATTGAGTGCAGTATTACAGCACCAGTGTAATAGCACAGCACTGTCTGTGTAACTATGAGAGTTAGGACTGAGTGTGGTATACAGCACCAGAGTGTTCTGTTATAGTAATGTCTGTGTTACTGTTGTAGTTAGGACTAAGTGCAGTACTACAGTTCAAGTGTTCTGGTATAGCACTGTGTATGTGACTATGGGATTTAGGATGGAGTGCAGTAGTACAGTATCAGTAATATACACTGTGTGACTATGGGAGTTAGACCTGAGTGTGTTATTACTAAATGAGTATTCGAGTGTAGTACTGTCTGTCTGTCTGACTATGGGAGTTAAGATTGAGTACAGTATTACAGCACCATTGCTCTGTTATAGCACTGTCTGGGTAATTATGGGAGTTACGATTAAATGTAGTATTACAGCACCAGTGTTCTGGCATAGTACTGTCTGTATGACTATGGAAGTTAGAACTGAGTGCAGTATTGAAGCACCAGTGTTCTAGTGTAGTACTGTTACTGTAATTATGGTAGATAGGACTAAGTGTAGTATTATACTGTCAGTGTTCTAGTGTAGTACTGTTACTGTAATTATGGTAGATAGGACTAAGTGTGGTATTATACTGTCAGTGTTCTGGTGTAGTACTGTTACTGTAATTATAGTAGATAGGACTAAGTGTAGTATTATACTGTCAGTGTTCTGGTGTAGTACTGTTACTGTAATTATGGTAGATAGGACTAAGTGTAGTATTATACTGTCAATGTTCTTGTGTAGTACTGTTACTGTAATTATGGTAGATAGGACTAAGTGTAGTATTATACTGTCAGTGTTCTGGTGTAGTACTGTTACTGTAATTATGGTAGATAGGACTAAGTGTAGTATTATACTGTCAGTGTTCTAGTGTAGTACTGTTACTGTAATTATGGTAGATAGGACTAAGTGTAGTATTATACTGTCAGTGTTCTAGTGTAGTACTGTTACTGTAATTATGGTAGATAGGACTAAGTGTAGTATTATACTGTCAGTGTTCTGGTATATCAATATATGTGAGATTATGGAGGTTACATCTGAGAGTGGTATCAATGTACCAGTGTCATGTTATACTACTGTCTCTGTGACTGTTGGAGTTAGGCGTGAGTGTGGTGTTAATGTACCAGTGTTCTGGTATTGTAGTGTCTGTGAGACTATGCAAATTAAGACGGAGTGTGGTATTACAGCTCCAGTGTTCTGGTATAATACTATCTGTGTGACTATGGGAATTCTTGTATAGTAATGTCTGTGTGACCATTGCAGTTAGGACTGAGTGTGCTATTACAGCACCATTGTTATGTTATAGTACTGCCTGTATGACCAGTGTTCTGTGTAGTTCTGCCTATGTAATTATGGGAGTTAAGACTGAGTGTAGTACAGTAGTACCAGTGTTGTGGTACAGTGCTGTCTGAAGAATGTGGGAGTTAGATCTGAGTGTGATGTTATAGTACCAGTGTTCTGCTGTAGTACTGTCTCTGTGACTATTGTAATTTTACTTGAGTCATATGAGAGTACCTGAGCTCTGACTTAGTATTGTCAGAGTGACTATGCAGTTAGGGCTGAGTGTGGTATTGCAGTAGGAGTGATCTGTTATAGTACTATTTCTGTCACTATAGGAGTTTGGACTGAGTGAGATATTATAGTTACCAATAGTCTGGTATAATACTGTCTGTGTTACTGTGGGAGTTAGGACTGAGTGTGATATTACAGCACCAGTCAGTATTCACTGTAGTACTGTCTGTCTGACAGTGGGAGTAAGGACTGAGTACAGTATTACAGCACCAGTATTTTGTTATAATACTGTCTCTGTGAATATGAGAGTTCAGACTGAGTGTGGTATTACAATACCAGTATTCTTGTATTGTACCCTCTCTGTGACTATGAGAGTGAGGACTGAGTGTGGAATTAATGTGTCAGTGTTCTGCTATAGTACTGTCTGTGAAACTCTTGAGGTAGGACTGGGTGTGGCATTACAGTACCATTTTTACAGCAGAGTACTGTTTGTGAGACTATGAGAATTAAGACTGAGTGTGATATTGCAGTACCAATGTTCTGGTATTGTACTGTATGTGTGAGTATTGGAGTAAGGATTTAATGTGGTATTACTGTACCAGTGTTCTAGTATAGCACTGTCTGTGAGAATATCAGAGTTAGGACTTGGTGTGGTATTATAGCACTAGTGTTGTGGTACAGTACTGCCCATGTGAGTATGGGAGTTAGGATTGAGTGCAGTATTATGGTACCGATGTTTTGTTTACTTCTGCCTCTGTAATTATGGGAGTTAAGATTGAGTCTGGTATTATAGTACCAATGTTTTGATATTGTACTGTGGGAAGAATGTGGGAGTTAGGACTGACTGCAGTACTGTCTCTGTTTCTAGGGGAGTTACAGCTGAGTGTGGTATTATAGTACCAGTGTTCAGGTGTAGTACTGTCTCTGTGACTATGGGAATTTTAATTGAGAGTTATATGAGAGTTCTGTGCTCTGGTTTAGTATTGTCTGAGTGGCTATGCAGTTAGGGCTGAGTGTGGTATTGCAGTAGGAGTTATCTGTTATAGTACTGTTTCTGTGACAATAGGAGTTTGGTCTGAGTGGGCTATTACAGTAGCAATAGTCTGGTATAATACTGCCTGTTTTACTGTTGGAGTTAGGACTGAGAGTGGTATTACAATACCAGTCAGTATTCATGTGTAGTACTGTCTGTCTGACTATGGGAGTTAGGACTGAGTGTGGTATTACTGTACAAGTTTTTAGGCACAGTACTGTCTGTCTGACTATTGGAGCTGGAACTGAGTGTATTATTACAATACTAGTATTCAGGTATAGTACTGTATGTCTGACTATAGGAGTTAGCATTGAGTGTTGTTTTACTGTATGAGTATCTGGGTATAGTACATTCTGATTATGGGAGTTAGGACTGAGTGCGGTACTATAGTACCAGTATTTAGATATAGTACGGTCTCTGTAAGTATGGGAGTTAAGAGTGAGGATGTTGTTATAGTACCTGTGCGTGGTATGGCACTATTTTTCTGAGTTTAGAAGCTGATAGTGCATTCAACTTTACAATACTCATGTTGTGGAATGGTGATCTTTGTGTGACTATTGAATTTAAGATTGATTACAGCATTGCACTAACATTGTTTTGATTTTATACTGTCTGTGTGTGACTAATTGAGTTGCAGTGAATGTGGTGTTACAGTACCAGTGTATGACATAGTAGTGTTTGTGCAATGGATTTAGGAATGAATGAGTTGTGAAGCAGTACTGTTTCTAGGACTATATGAGTTAACAGTGCGTGGGGGCCTTACAGTACCAGTAATGCACTTTAGTGTCATCTGTATGACCAACAGTACCAATACTGCACTGCAGTGCCATCTGTATGACCAACAGCACCATTACTGTCATGTAGTGCCATCTGTATGACCATGGGTAGATGTACTGCACTTTAGTGCCATCTGTATGACCAACAGTACCAGTACTGCACTGTAGTGCCATCTGCATGACCAACAGTACAAGTACTACACTGTACTGTGATCTGTAGGACCAACGGTGCCAATACAGCACTGTAGTGTGCCCTCTGTATGACCAGCAGTACTAGTACTGCACTGTAGTGCCATCTGTATGACCAACTTATGTCCACTTAAAGAAATCCCAATCCCTCTGAGCTACATGCTCTAGGGACGTTAACCTTGTCACCACAATAAACAGAACATGCCGGAGGGATAGATTCCTGTCCCAGAGACTTCCCATACTCTGGAATAAACTACCTATCTATATCAAACAAAGCTCATCATTAGCACTCTTCAAGAAAAATCTTGATGATTGGATGGGAAATAGGAAATTCACCCCGGGGGTCACCTCTGTGGCTCTGCACGACAGTGGCACAGGAAAATAATTTTCTTGGGTGGCAAAAGTCAGGGTACCTTTTTGGCTGGGCTTGTATAGGCCCCAGGGCCAATAGCCTAGTACCTACCTATGAACAGTACCAGTACTGCACTGTAGTGCCATCTGTATGACCAACAGTACCAGTACTGCACTGTAGTGCCATCTGCATGACCAACAGTACAAGTACTACACTGTAATATGATCTGTATGACCAACTGTGCCAATACTGCACTATAGTGTGCCCTCTGTATGACCAACAGCACCAGCACTGCACTGTAGTGCCATCTGTATGACCAACAGTACCAGTACTGCACTGTAGTGCCATCTGTATGACCAACAGTACCAGTACTGCACTTTAGTGCCATCTATATGACCAACAGCATCAGTACTGCACTGTAGTGCCATCTGTTTGACCAATAGTACCATTACTGCACTGTACTGTGCCATCGTTATGACCAACAGTACCAGTACTGCACCGTAGTGCCATCTGCATGACCAACAGTACAACTACTACACTGTAATGCGATCTGTATGACCAACAGTGCCAATGCTGCACTGTAGTGTGCCCTCTGTATGACCAACAGTACCAGTACTGCACTGCACTGTAGTGCCATCTGTATGACCAACAATACCAGTATTGCACTGTAGTGCCATCTGTATGGCCAACAGTACCAGAACTTGCACTGTAGTGCCATGTGTATGACCAGCAGTACCAGTACTGCACTTTAGTGCCATCTGTATGACCAACAGCACCAGTACTGCACTGTAGTGCCATCTGTTTGATCAGCAGTACCATTACTGCACTGTAATGTTCCATCTTTATGACCACCACTACCAGTACTGCACTGCATTGTGCCATCTCTATGACCAACAGTACTAGTACTGCACTGTAGTGCCATCTGTATGACCAACAATATCAGTACTGAACTGTAGTGCCATTGGTATGACCAACAGTACCAGTACTGCACTGTAGTGCCATCTGTATGAACAACAGCACCAGTACTGCACTGTAGTGCCATCTGTTTGATCAACAGTACCATTACTGCACTGTAATGTGCCATCTTTGTGACCACCACTACCAGTACTGCACTGTATTGTGCCATCTCTATGACCAACAGTACTAGTACTGCACTGTAGTGCCATCTGTATGACCAACAATATCAGTACTGCACTGTAGTGCCATTGGTATGACCAACAGTACCAGTACTGCACTGTAGTGCCATCTGTATGACCAACAATA
>NC_056750.1:78496988-78511988 GCF_019279795.1 Protopterus annectens
GGTGCTCAAAGGTTGTGTGGTCAGAGGTGATCAAACCAATCATCTGCAGATGGGTAGGTGCATATAATCCATGAAAGTATAAAGGATACCTGGTGGAATAAGTGAACACAAATGTAGCACCCTGATAGTCAAAATAAAATGACTTTTCTTCATTATATTTCATAATTGTCACTTCTGAATATGGAGTATGCATTATGAAAAAGAACTACATCACCAGCACTTCAACATTAGAGTCAGTAGCTTCATAAAGGATGGGGTCAATTCAAGATGTCATCTCTCCTGGTTTGTACAACCTCTGTTTTCTTTAAGATAGCCTCTGAGAAATGTAAAAGATATCAAATGAGATGATGGGGACAAGCTTGAAAACAATAATTACATTTAGTGAAACTAGTGAAGACCCACCTACAAACCTGTTCTTTTCAATGCTACAAAAGGAACTGCACAGGATAACTTGGGAATTGTAACCTTGGCATTCATGGATATCAAGAGGTAAAGACTCTTCCTTCCCAGCATTTGATATTAGATGCCAGTGGAATATTACAGTGAGTCTGCATTTTGTTTAATGTATTGATTGCATAGCTAGTTTAGACAACATAAATTCTGGTAAATGAAGATTATTAGGTAGGCAATGTTCTGCAGCAATATGTATATTTATCATATTTAATAGGAGTGTTAAAATGTCTTACTGTAAAATTATTGATTAACAAATGTGATGGGTGAAGAAATGTTAAATGACTAACTTTTCAGTAATAACAATTGTGAATAAATAAATACATAATCAATAAAATATACATTAGAAGAAGTTAGGTAAGGGTTACATGGAAGGAAATTTGGGCCCTTGCTGACTTCTCTCTCTGAAGGACTATATAACTACTGGAACACAAGGTACTGGACAATATGCAGGAGGACAAGAGGAGCCTGCAGCCAAATGTTAACTGGAGAAGGATTCAGGGATTGCATGCTTTGGAGGGTTCCCTGCAACCCTCTATCACCAGGAATGGACACTAGTAGTGGCTTGATCTGTTAATGTAAGAGGCTAGATTTAATAATGTTATTATGAAAAAAGTACATTTCACATAACCACATGGACGTGTAGACTGTTAATGTCCAGAATGCCATGAAGGACAGTTTATTACACACTTAAGAGAGAGGAAGAAGCATGCCACACAACAAAATGCACATTACAGTGTTTCATAAATGTTGGTGATGTTTGTTGGGGATATCTGCAGCTTAACTGGATTGTTTATATGGGCAGACGATGGGGCCTTGTATGAATTTATTGACGGTTTTACATGAACTTCATGAAGTCAAATTTCAAAGTGTTTATGCATTTCTAGTAGGTTTTGGGTTACTGGAAGAGGAAATACAAATGGTATCAGCGAATGTTCTGTCAAAGTCCAAATAGAAAGTAACAAAGATCTGCTAGAAGAAGACGTAGAAGTTGTGTTAGTTGCGACACAAGTATCGGTTACAGCAGAGAAACTACAAGAAGTTAAAACATCTACAGAACATGATACAGAATGCATTTACTGCATGAGATCATAAAACTTAATGCAGGATCATGTATTAGCCAAGCCATACTTTACACTTAGAGAAGAGATGTCTTTAGTTTGAAGAGCATAAAATTATCATTTCATCTCAGCTAAGAAGCCAAATGTTAAATGTGCATGAATTGCATCCGGGACTATCAATATGTAAATATAATGTGTAAAATATCATATATTGGTCCAGTCTGGCAATGCGAGTAGAGTTGATGGTACAACACTGTATCCTTTGTGGAAAGTTTAGAATCAAAATCAGAAAGAAGAATCAGTTCCCCACGAAGTTCCAACTTCACGTTGACTAAAAGTCAAAACTGATTTATTGCAAATATTATTGATTTTCTGTATCTGTAAGTTGTTTAGCTTAAAGATACATCAGTCAAGTCAGTTACTAATATGTCTAAGCTGACATTTGCTAGGTATAGTTTTTGCAAATGAAGGCATGTCAATGGTCTGCACTAAAATGTCAAAAAAGTTTAATTTTCCCCCTAAATCACTGTAATTCTATTGCTGGCCCTGTGGCATGGATTGCTAACATAATGGCACAGAACCAATGTGTCATTTTTTCCTATCAGTAACTTGGGTTCAGGAACAGACTTGGGATACTGTGAGGGTCAGCTGGGGGATAAGATGAAGCATCTGTTGTGAACTGTGTTATAATGGAGCAATGGAAAGGGTTGTCATTGCATGTATGACCTCTAGTGACGACCAAGTATTTCACAGGCCAATTAAAGTTGCTAGGGAACTGAGAGGACATGCAGAAAATGATGGATGGAGGCATTCTTCCTTCACAGTGATATCAATGTATTTGCTTCCCCATAGTTGAGATTTCTGCTGTTCCTCTGTATGTTATGATGTGTCTCTGTAGTTGTTCTTCTAACACAGTCAAGCTCTTGCTTCCTAGGTCTTTATGATTTGCTCAGCTGTTAAGGATCTGGCCTCTTGGAATTGAAAAGCTTACCTGTAAAATGATCTACATCCAGGATAATCTGAAAAAGAGCAAACAGCAACACTCAAAGAGATTGGAGACCAGCAAGGATAAAGCTGGAGGTTATCTGCGAAACTGGGAACAGTCAATAAAAATAAAGTATGGGAATTTAAGATTACAACATTATGTCCAATATAGCAGCAGTCCAATAGGCAAGTAGAACACATAACTTAACCTTTAGAATGTAATCTCAAGAGGAGTAAGCATCACATGACAGACACCATCTCAGTTATTGATGGGAAGAAGACATTGAAGAAAGGGGAATGTGAGGAGCAAATGATGCTGATTTGTCTGATGGGCAACACATCAAATGATATTTTCAGCAATCACTGGACTTTTCAATTTTCTCCACTGCTGCATGATTGCAGAGTTAGTCTATGTAAGGTAGGGGTTGTGAGGGTTGCCCTCCACATGTGGGGCTTGCCTACTGGAAATAAAAATTACTTTGTTTGTTTGCTTGTTCATTTGTGTGTTTTCCCTTGGATAATTAGCATTTATTGTATAATCATGAATCCAAACAGAACTTCCTAAATCATTTTCACTATTGGCACTGGAGAACAGAATGCAAGCCACAGAACTCTTACAGAGAAGATAACAGACAAAAAAAGTTTTAAGGTGAAGAAGAAATTAACCTGTGATTGTTAAGAAAAAGATAAATTAGAATGCTAGTGGATCAGAATTCTGCTCAAATGTCTTTCAGATCCAAGCAGTGATGACAGCTCATCTGAAAATGTTAAGGTCTAAGGTACTGAAGGGACATGTCATGAGATGAAGTTGTACAGATGCAATTCTACAGGCTAGATGGAATTACCTCAACAAGTACTTCTGTCTGAGAATCAGGAGAATGGATGCGAACAAGAACTGTCAGAGACTACGTTGAGGTCTTCAGTTCAGCAGTTGGCAGCTGCAGTTGTATCTGTAGATATGAAGCCAGGTTATGAATCTACCAGTGAATTGTCTTCTGAGCCTTTACAATCTGCCTTGTATGGCACTACTACTGGTAATAGTAATATTAGACTGAAACCCTACTCTCTATGGACAATTGATCAAGAAACCACTTTGAAATCAAGGCTGCATGTAGTAAAAAAAGTTAATTTGAATACATCTCTATTATATGCATTAGTCCCACTATTTATAGTTGTTAAGACAGTGTTATTGACTAAAACTAATAGTAGTACTGAACACATTGATGTAGAAGTCAATCTTCTCAATAACAAAAGAAGGCTGTCACATATTAGGTATGTGATACACTGTACCTTTAAGAGTAAGTGCATTCTGGGATGTGAGTCATGTGATAAGGGGTTCAGTGCTTATGAGTAAATATTCAATGGATAGGTAGTACTTTATGTGTAAGACAAACAGAAAGAAGATTCAGAGTCTGAAACTTCCTTCATGGGAAGAAATGCATAACAAGGGGTAGCATTCATTTTGAAGGCCATTGATGGCATCTTTCTTTTCCTTTTGAGTGTGTCTCGTAGTTTGTTTCCTTTACTTTACATTGCTTGTACTGATAAAAATGCTTTAGTGGGGCTCCTTTTACATAACACAGTGTCTTATTTGCAGGAAAATGTTTTGATACCGAGGAGCAGAAGGTATATTTATTTCTTTAAATTAAAATTCCTTTTTATGTTTCTGTAATAAAATTAGTGATAATATACTATTACTTGGCTGGCAAACAAGAGCTTTGTTGTTACTGGATCATTAAGAAATCTGCTTCTGACATCTTCTTCCTTAAGAATTTTTTCTATGCCTTGCTAGTTTTCTCAACACTAGTGGCGATGTGTAAGCTCCTGATGAAGGATCTACAACATCGTGTGTACATTTTAATGTGTAAAATCCAGTTCTAACAACTGTAGAAATGAGTTTTATAATTCTGCTTGCAGCATTAATACTAGGAATACATTATTGGGAATAAACTATACATTTTCATGAATATAATATAAAAGGGAAATTTGGTATGAAAATGTGTGAACTAAATTTAATGGTGTAGGGAATAGGGTATTTGTGTGCCAGAATCATACTTCTAAATTTTCAGCTATTTGACTGAGAACAATGTAGTTAAAGAAAGGCCAATGCAGCTGAGACCTCCTAGGTGAAAGACATGCAGGGCACATGCTGAGGCAGCTGCCTGTACCACAGGAACGTCATTGAACCCAGGCATGGAGATTCCAACAATATTGAGGATTGGTGAGAGATGTGAAGTGCACTACAGAGTGCACTACATGGAATATCAGCAGCTGAATATTCATGTGCACTGAATGTGCAGATATAGGTGTGACTATAACATGCAGATTGCAGGTCTTGGCTTTCTCACCCTATAGACTGCAGCTCAAGGGGTTTACATGCTGTAGTGCAAACATGAATTGTAGGTACATGTTGTACCTGTGGGTTATATAACCCTCTGAAAATCCACAGCTGATGTTACATCTGCACGTTTAGTAAGTACAGTAAAGGGGTCATAGCCCCTTGTCATAATGGTCATCCTGTTGGTTGTGAGGACTGGTCTATTCCAACGTGTCTTGCGTATCTATATGTTTCATTAACAATTGCTGGTTGCATACTTTTTCACTGAGTGTGTCAATGTGATTCTTGTGACAAATGGAAGCATCAGTTGTCTTGTCAGCCATCTAATGGCTTTAAAATTTTTGGTCACTCAGAACTCTGCACTCATTGGGTGCAAGACAGTGAAACTAAAGCTAAAAAGAGGACTAACGTAAGAGGCATACACCCCCCACACACACACACACACACACACACACACACACACACAGACACACACACACGCAGACATGCACACATCCACATACATACACTCACAAATACACACACACACACACACACACACACACACACACACACACACACACACACACACACGCAGACATGCACACATCTACACACACACACACACACACACACACACACACACACACACACACACACACACACACACACACACACACACACACACACACACACACACGCACACACATGCACACATCCACAAACATAAATTCACATATGCACACACACACACACACACACACACACACACACACACACACACACACACACACACACACATATATTTAGTCATGCACAGGGCATGCACACCTGTGGTTAATTTGGAGGATCACCAATTCACCTACAGTATGTCTTTACATATACTTGTCAACCACTTGGCACAAGAAATCTGGACAAAGCCTAAAATAGTGCAGGGACAAAGGCACAAAAACATAGACCTTATTTAAATATTGCCCGTGTAAACTTAGGAAGTTGCTAGAATAACGGGATTTGTGCCAGCATACTCTTTCTAAAGGCTATGAAGTCTGAAACTCAAATTAATATCATTATTTAAGAATTTCAGTCCTCAGTGATTTGTCAGAAAACTGCACATTTTGAGGAACAGACAGAAAAATATGAGGCAAAATTCTGGACATTCTGCAAAAATCTGGAGAACTGAAAGGTGTTTATGATGTGGGAGGAAACTAGAGAATGCAGTGAAGCCCCATAAAAACAGAAATTGGATGGCCAGACTCAGCACAATAGGCATCCCAGCCAGGAAGTGAACTGGAAAATGTGGTATAAAGCAGCAGCTGACAACTGTGCCACTGGACCATTGGGCCACATTATTTTAAGAATGCATTCATAAAATTAAATGTATCAAAGATGGAAATATCCTCTGCTAAACCCAGAAGAATGTGAAGGAGGATTCTGTTTACTGACTTCTTACAGGGGAGGAATGACTTTCCTTGAAATAAGAATCTTCTGCGTCTCACTAGGTGAAGGACAGGTAAGGAGTTCTTTTTCATTTTGTCCTCTTGATCCTTCACAGGTACTTACAAAAATCTATCTCTGTGTTTTATCTGTGGACTGATGTTGTTGCAGCACAGTCCTGATGTAGGTCCCTACTGCTTTAATGTGGATACATGCACCATAATAAAATTATTTCTAGGAAAGGGTTTATTAAAAAGGGAAGCCTGTGTCAAAGCAGGGAGTGAGTTAAATGATGGCCGCATAGACTGATTAAATACCAGTGGTGTGCTTGATGTGATCTCTGAGAATAATGCTGGCAACAGTGAAGGCACTGTTACAGCTGTATCATTTATCGTTTAGCAGCACTGACATGTGAGAGAAGAGTGCATCAATACCTTCATCTAAAACAGAGCCGAAACTGAAAGTTATATGTTCAACCTTTTGTTGTCTCCCTGTTTTCTATTTTCTAAAGTCAGGATCTGACCTATATAGAAAAATTGTAAAACACAGCTGCTTGTGATATACAGATTGGCAATATCCTATCACAACCAAAGGAACTGTATTTTATTCAAATGTTGTTGAAGAGCTTCTGAAAAACTGCAAACTATTAATAACATGAGTCACTATGCAGATAAACTTTCTCTGATGCTGATACACAATGTGAAGTAGTGATTCTGGTGAAAAGAATTGATAATGTCTCTGTGCAACGTTGTCTATATATGAGCATCTCATGTCCCAGCCCGTGTTCCACGGAACACTGACAGAACATTAGCAGAGGAGGCATTCATGAGGGAACAAGCACAACTAATGAAAAACTCTGATTTAGACAGACGAGTGTGCAAGCTTAGAAAGCCCAAATGTTGTGATGTGTTGTTACACTGATCCTCCCCAAAAAAAACAGCAACAAAAGGGAGGGTGGGTTTTGTATAATGGTTAAAGTATCCACCTCATAAACACAAAGTATAGAGTTTGATTCTGACCTTGGGTTGCTGTTAGGCTTAAAATGACCCTTAAAGGCAGGTATCCAAGTATTTATCTATGAACATAGTTAATATAAAGAAGCTTCAACCAGGTATGTCATAGAGAGCAAGCGTAGACTCACAATCCATCACAGACCTATTTCCTAGCTAGATGTGGTTCATTAAAGCAGGATTATACTTCAAAAATTGTAGACCTGTCAGCATGCAGGAACTGACAAGCTGGTCTTGCCTTAATCATTATGAAACCTCCTTATATCCTCCAGGTACACACCTTGCATCTGCCTTCAGATACAGATGCAGGGAAAGTTAGGTCTTTATGATCCTCAAAACTGCACGCTGACAGCAATAATGCTTTTTGCGATGAGATGCCAGCTCATGTGGGTGTCAGTGGATGTTTATTAATATGCAGTCACTGCAGTCAGTAGGCTTTGTGCAAGCCTCTGTGAAAGTCTATATTTCTATGAAAGCCTATGCGTGTTTAAAATATTCAAGTTTTTCCTCCATTTTCACAAGAAGTGGGAAGGCTAACACCATTATATGTAAATGAATTAGGCTTTATATGAATCATGACAACTTCATATTTTACCTGATTAAAAACTTCAGAAATATCAGTACTCACTTTGTTGGTTACAAGAAGTAACATATTCTAAGCACACACATTACTTAGAAGAACATGTAAATAAATGGACCATTAATGAGAAAGATCTGTGACTCGTACTTTGGGATTTTCTGACATGCATCTGCCAGATGCATTCATATAGAGTTTAACGTACCACCAGGGTTTGAATCTTCTTTTTTAGGCATGGATGTCTAGCCAGGAGAAATTTTGTCTGCTGAATCAGAATAACTCCATATCAGTGTTAATGTAATCTTCAGTACAATCACTTGAATGTCCAACACTGGTATTGTAGTCATTAAGCACTAATATATAGAAAAGTTTCTACACTTTTACTGTGGTCCATAGTTGATACTTTTAGTCTGCACATCAGCTTCAGAAATGTTCAAGCTTGTTACAGTCCTGGTATCCACATCACCCATGCAAACCAAAAACTGAATCTGCAATGGAATGCTAGATCAGGTATTATGTGAGGGCACTACCCCTACACGCAAATTCCAGTGCAGGGGGGGGGGTCACCTTCTATACTTCCTTACTTAACATATTCAACTTTGCAGCAGGTGATCCTCAGTTTAAAAAGGTGCCAGTTCTCATTCAGCAACATTCACATCATTCCCAGTGTATTCTACCCCATCTGAGACATCTTTTACCACAAGCTGGACACACACCATTAAGATCTGATGCATGTGAGGAGAATTGTTATCCATGTATTTCTAAGTTCTCATATATTCGGCATTTGTTATTACAATTATTGCTATAGGTGATGTTATATGATGAACATGGTACTGTATTTAACGAGTGTTAATGTCACATTGTTCATGTATTCATGGTATCTTTTACTTGTTGTTGTTGTTTGTCTTTCAGCTTTTCCCGGTTAGGGGTCGCCACACTAACGGGATCAGGTCTGAAAAGGGTCCTGAGAGGCTGAATTAATTTACCTACAAATAAATGCATAAATAAATTGCTAGATACATTATTTATCTATCTGCTTATCTTTCTATCTATCTATCTATCTATCTATCTATCTATCTATCTATCTATCTATCTATCTATCTATCTATCCATCCATCTATCTATCTATCTATCTATCTATCTATCTATCTATCTATCTATCTATCTATCTATCTATCTATCTATCTATCTATCTATCCATCTATCTATCTATCTATCTATCTATCTATCTATCTATCTATCTATCTATCTATCTATCTATCTATCTATCCATCTATCTATCTATCTATCTATCTATCTATCTATCTATCTATCTATCTATCTATCTATCTATCTATCTATCTATCCATCCATCTATCTATCTATCTATCTATCTATCTATCTATCTATCTATCTATCTATCTATCTGTCTATCTATCTATCTATCTATCTATCTATCTATCTATCTATCTATCTATCTATCTATCTATCTATCTATCTATCTATCTATCCATCTATCTATCTATCTATCTATCTATCTATCTATCTATCTATCTATCTATCTATCTATCTATCTATCTATCTATCTATCTATCTATCTATCTATCATCTATCTATCTATCTATCTATCTATCTATCTATCTATCTATCTATCTATCTATCTATCTATCTATCTATCTATCTATCTATCTATCTGTGTGCATACAATTACATCTAGAACAAGTTCTATGTATAAACTCACTGCTTTGCCTTAACTTGCTACACTCCTCCTTTGGTTTAATGTGCTGACTTTGTTTAAGAAATGTATTTTCCTAGCTGATTTTGCCTCTTTTTCAGCACGTCATGGGTTACATTTAAGCTTAGCCATTTTCTTTATCTGTCCTGATTTCAACAAACTGTAACTTCACGAATTCAGTCCTGACATGCCATTTATACTGCTTTCTCTAAACCTAGCCCTTACTCCAGCGTTTCATTTTGAGAACTATCACTCTGGAACACTGAGCACAACTGTCATGGATATGCATTCCCTTTTCTGGCAAATACAAGATTCTCAGAAAAACCTACTATTTCTCTGCTTTTCTGCACTCATGAATGAAAATGTGTTCTGTCATGCATGCCATTTTGTTGTGGCACAAAATGATCGTTATTTTTTTATGATGACATCAACATTATACTCTTCCTCATCAAATATAAAACATTTTAAGGTTACGCATTGAAAATCCAAGGACCATAAATTCCGATCCTTGGAACAGTGAAGTACAACTTATTTAAGTGTATATGTACAAGTCCAAAGTTATGGAGCCTTGGACTGTTCCTCCTTTTCCTGGGTACAGTGATCTTGAAGTTGTAACAGGACTGTGGGGGTTGCAGCCCTGCATGTGTTAAGGGGGCAGGGGGGCTTCAGCCCCACCCCCCTTGCACAAACACTTTACTGGTGTAATAGTAAAGTTCAAAATGCACTGCTTTTTTAATAAGAGTTTATTTTTTGTAGTTGCAGGACACATACAGTTTCAAGTCTCACTTCTCTGGTAGGGAGCCACTCTGTAAACAAATTCTGCATGTTTTTTGTAACATGTTTTATTCTTTTGTCTGAACACTGATTGGCATGTTGTATAGCTTGAGAGTTTGAGGTGCACGGTAACATGCTGAAGCCGGCCTATGTGCAATCTTGATCACTGTCTTTGCAAGAATCATGAACACAATAGCTCATGTTACAGCTGAGCCTTTTTTTTTCTTACAACTGCCACAGATACCAGCTGAAACATGAAGATCTAGCTGCAATGCCTTGCCATGACCACTGCGTGAAGAAATAAAGATGCACCAGCAAGTGATGGAAAGGTGCAAGTCCTATGTCTTTGGTTGGTAATTTTAGGCCAAAGGGGACAATATCTGTATATCTATTAATTATGCTTCTTTCCTTTTCTCTCCCTTCCATCTGTTTTAAATTGCAGGATTGAGCAACCAGAATTGTAACAAAATGGTCAAATCCCAGAGGATTGGGCACCCCAGTGGCTTATAGATTAGGTTCATAGATTAGTACTAGGCTAACTGCCCTTGTGAGCCATTTTAAGCCTAGCCAATTATCCCTTGTGAGACTCAAACCCTGTACCTTGTGTTTGTAAGGCAAACACCTTAACCATTAGGCCACGCTCATGTATTTGTTTACTGGGATGGTCCAGCTTGGCAAAAGCCCCTTTCCAGCAGAGGCCTGGGGAGAAAAGCTAAAAATAAGAAACCAAGACAAAGTATAAGATACATTCCTGAAAGATAAATGAAACCTACATTGAACTTAAGCAGTTATTTTAACAGAGCCAGTAAAAATGATCCAACTGGTAGCCTTTTAATTTTATTTGGTTTAATTTAGTTAATAATAGTAGAGATTGTCAAGCTGGAGGGATGAAAAGGGAACAGCATAGTAAGACGTAGAGGTAACGGCAGAGTGAGACATGAGGTGGGAGGTGGTAAAGATATGGGAGGGTATAAGTAGAGCGGAAGAGAAGGGGCAGAGGAGTGGCAGGGGAGGTTAGGGAAGGGAAGGGAAGGCAGAGGCTGGATATATTATCCAGGGCTAGAGTAAGAGCAGAGGCAGCTGTCCATTGTGTTGTAAAAAAACACATAGGTGAATGTGCTGGTGAAGTACATTAAGGTAATGCTGGTAGTGCTGCATTACTGACTTGTATACTGATAATACAGGTGTGTGGCTATGCATATCTCATGGAAGTGTTTACTGGATTTTTTATGATTTTTCTGGCTTTTTTGTTAAGTATCTAGTGCTCAAATATAGCAGTAATGGCAGAAGCCTTTATGTACTCTAATTTTTAATAGCATTTTTTTATTTAATGGTAGAACTGCAGGCAAGCATCAGAAGCAGAAAGATTAGGGATCCCAGGCAGAAGTAAGGGAAACAGAAAGATTAGGGATCCCAGGCAGAAGTAATACAGCTATCCTGACTCTTTTCACAAATTATGTCACACTATACTTGCCACTTCTGCAGTTAAAGCTTCCTTATGAAATACGCTAAAAGTACAGAGCAGGTTTGAAGAAGGATCCAGGCTGACTTTAGCAAACTGTTCATAGAGCAAGAACAGCAAGCTTAACATGTAACCACAGTAACTCCATAAACAGGTTACATATGATTACTCAAAAACACGTGCAGGACTGTCACCTGAATGTCAAAGATCCTTTAGTTAAACATTCAGTGAGGTTTCCTTCTTACTAATATTTAGTTTTATGGTTGGCCCCTTGTCTAACATTTAAACTTTATTTTATTTTATTTATTTTTATTTTACATTTGTTGACCGGGATAGTCCGACTGGATGCATGTCCATTTTCAGCGGAGGCCCGGGGAGAAAAGCTCCAAGGGTAAGCAGATACAGCATTACATAATACCAGCATTACATATTACAAACAGACTATTTACAGAGATTACATAAGTAAGCAAGTTAAACAAGTTCCACAGGTTACAGATAGTCCTGAGCACAAGTCAGGATTAAATTAAATTACACAGTAAACTGGTTAACAGATTTTTACACATTCGAGTTAGCCTGGCTTGATACATTGACATAGCCAGTTAAGTAACAAATGTTGTTTGAGTCTAGTTTTAAATTGACCTAAGGTGGAAAGTAAGGTAATATCAGCTGGAAGAGAGTTCCAGGATCTACTTACAGAGTTTGCAAAGAGAGAATCACTGGCTGTGTTATTAATTTTGCTAGTCTGAATTAGTAGTTTGTTAGAGGATCGAAGCGGTCTAGGATTGTTATAGGGGGGTGATAATATTTTTAAGTGCAGGAGTATTGTCCGGATTATAGAGGATTTTATAGGCCATAATCAGTTGGTTATACTGGATTAGGCTAGGTAGTTCAAGCCAACCAAGCTGATTTAGATTGATGCAATGATGTGTCCTAAAAGGCAGCCCAGTGGCAAACCTGGCAATGTGGTTGTAGCAAATTGAGAGTTTGTTAAGGACAGTCTTGTTCAAATTCAAGAGTAGAGGGGATGCATACAGAAGGGTTGAAAGAAGGTGAGAGCGAGCTATGGCAATTTTAGCTGGAGGGGTTAGGAAGGCTTTTATTCTGTACTTCACGCAGACAAATGGCACAGAAGCAGTTAAAGATCTGCTACAAGTTGTGTAACATTTGCAGAACTGAAGCAAGATGAGCTATTTGAATGCCTGGATTGGAATATGTACTTTCTTTACCAGCACTATATTTATTGTACAATACTCAAATGTTGAAACCTTAATTAACAAGCTCTGCCATTTCATTTTAATTTCTGATACTAATGATGGGCACCACTGTCTGATCACAGAGATAGATGGCTTCCGGTAGCTTCTATAGCCATATTACTGTTAATAGTTTCACTTTTTAAGCTATTGCATACAGAGCATTATCCACACCTAGCATATTGGCTAGAAATATCTTCTCACTACTGTCCAATGACTTCTATGCAACAAGCACTGACCTTGAGATGACACCCACTCTTTAATCTAGAAAGTCTGGAAAGAGCCTCGGGAAAGGGCTTCCTGCTGCTTGTTTGAATAATCTATCAGTTAATGTCAGGAATGAACAGAATCTGATACAGTTTAAGTCAAAACTGAATGTGCAGCAGTCTCACAGCTACCAATGTCCATGCTAGAGATAGAGTCAATGTTTACAGTACAATGTCTGATTCGTTAGTACACAGCTAATAGTGTGGCATTATGCTGGAATTTCTTGACTAGTACTCACAATGGTTACAATGTATTTATTTATGTGTGTGCAGACCTGAATATTATTTGAGAATCAGTACTTCATGTTACTCCTCATGTTACACACTGATTACTGATAATTGTTGTTAAATGAATCGTGTGGCCCAGATGGTGGCTGAAATGGGTCACAGGACCAGGTGACCAAATTAACAACCAATCAAATAATTGGGTCAAACAAGCTTGTTATAACTTGACAACTTTTGCAGAGGAGGGTTCAGTCTGAGATAACCCATGCTGTGGGAGAGGGGGCAACAGTAAAAACAGGTGAGGGACAGATGAAGGGAAGTTTAAACAGGTTGAGTCTAGTAAGGGCAGGAAAGTGCAATCTGATGTTGTGAATGAAAGAATGTTGCCAAGAGCTCAGCCCTTTTGTCAAAAAGCAATGAGCAAGCTTCTCACCTGGCCTACCCCTCATAAATGCACAGTTTACAAAGAGATATACACCAACAAAAGGATGTAACAGTGTCAGCCTAGATGGAGACAAAGTCAGAAAGGTAGACTATGGACCCTTTAACTAAAAAGGTTGATTACATAAAGGATCAAGAAAGAATTTCTTATTTTTTCCTAGTAGGTTTTTCAGGTTCTTGCCTTCTAGAACATGATTAAAGTCTAGAGGAGAACAATCTAATAACAGGCATATGGCAGGGGTCAAGGAATGTCTACGGAAGATGTCACGGACATAGCCTTTTTGTCTCTCCAATGTCACCATTACAGCATCTCCTGGATCTTTCTTTAAGCCACTCCTCAGGAGTCATCTGTCTTGCCTTTTTGGATCAGGGACTCTAAAGATGGAAAGAGAAAATCTTGAATGTAAGCAGCCTGAGGAAAGGGATGGAAAGTTCAGGGTGCTGTTATGCAGTGCCAGTCTAATCTGACATCTGCAGAAGAATTTTGTGGGGGTTGCTAGGGGAAGAGAGTTCTAACTAGACAGATACATATATTATGACATGCTTCACTGCACTTGGATTCAGCTACAGCATCCTCTTGCCAAGCAAGTGTCCTCACCTCTTGGCCAATACCAGGGTTTGCCTTAATCACAGCAGAAGCTTGCACAATTCCTCCTGGAAGGAGCAAGTCAAAATGTCTTACTTCCATCTTCTCCTGCCCACTGTCTCCTGCACCCAAGCTGTTAATTGAACATAGATCATTTGGGTCACAATCAGAGCTGTATCCCTCTATGCTGTAGAACCATACAATGCACCAGGTTTTGGCGCTGTATTAACAATGTATAATAGAGTTATACTAGGCAATTTCTAATTGAGCAAATTAGGCTCTCTGGATGTTCAGTAGATGACAGTTGCAGCAGACTAAGCTATACAGGCTGTATCCTGCTCAGAATATGATGGACAGTTTTCAAAGCTTAAGGGCACGTTCCACATTACCCAACTGCTGAGGATGGACAGTTTCCAAAGCTTAAGGGCACTTTCCACATTACCCAACTG
>NC_056750.1:78516988-78564554 GCF_019279795.1 Protopterus annectens
TTCTGAGCTGGAATTGCTAGTTGAAGGCTTATTGTGCTTGTTATTCTAAGTGTTTTTGTTCTGGTTTAAATTCAATTAACCAGAACTCCTCTGCATTCAGCATCCATTGCCAGAGGTCCAGAATGTTTCTGCTTGAATCCAAGCCATGCAAAGCTAAGAACAAGAAATTAGACAACGCTCCACCTCACTCGGGCAGCAAAGCCAGGAACAAACAGTAATAGCAGTATTCCAAATCAAAACTGCATCGTACTGAGCAGTTTTGATTTGGAATACTGCTATTACTGTTTGTTCCTGGCTTTGCTGCCCGAGTGAGGTGGAGCGTTGTGTGAACTTAGTCGTTTCTGTGTTTAAAAACAAGAAATTAGACTTATTTTGAGTTTGATCTGCACTTTTTCATCTGTATTTTACTGTTTTACTGCATTTTTGACTGTTTTTACTGTTTTTGCTTGCTTATTACCAGCACTTGTTTTGCACTGAAATGCTACTTAGCATAGACTCGATCCAGACTTGCTGAATCTAGCCTGTTTTTCATACACTTGGATTCAGATCCAGCCATCCTACATTATGAAGGGCTCCCCTGTACCTTTGTATCAGAAGAGTGTGGATATAACCTTGTCTGAGCTGGGGATTGCTGGAGGAAGGATCATTGTGTGATTTCCTGCTCGCAGACTAGTTTACAACTGTTTAATTTTGGCTGTATATAAACCTTGTGTTTGCGTGTAGCTGTGCACTGCCAAAAGGGGGTTAACGGTGCCTTGTATAGACACAAACACCTAAAAACTATTTTTTTTCGTGGAAACCAGTCAAGGATACCCTCCCAGGTTCCCTGCTGCACTGCAGGTAACTCAGCTATGCGCTGAGCAGCGTCCCCCCACTTTTCATCCCTGATCATCTAAAGAATGTCACCTTGTTAATCCCAGAGCTATAGCTGATCTAATTTGCCCTCACCCAAATTAGTACTTAAAAATTACTTGATACTAGACAGCCAGTTTCCCAACATTCCTCCAGCCAACCTGATTGACATGGGCATCCTGAAGCAATGTAGCAATTGCCTCATGTATACAGGCAACAACTTGCTCCTAAAGCAAAAAAATACAATACGTGAGAGATGTAACTATACTATGAAACTAGAATCAATCCTCTCACATAACAATAAAAAAGGCATAAAACAGGTTGTCAGCACAGACACTTTCCACTCACACAAGAGAAGATCAAGATACACAAACCCACAAAAGTGGAGGTACTCAATCAGAGTCTACCAAAAGACAGAGACCTCCTAAGCACAAACAACACACATATATTGGATCATGAACAGAATCCATCTCTATACATACCAAGACATACATACTGGATCATGAACAGAATCTAACTCTACACATAACACACACATATTGGATCATGAACAGAATCCACCTCTACCAATAACAACACACACATACTGGACCATGAACAGAATCCACCACTACACCTAACAACACACACATACTGGATCATGAACAGAATCTACCTCTACACATAAGAACACACATACTGGATCATGAACAGAATTCAACTCCACATATAACAAAACACACATACTGGATCATGAACAGAATCTATCTCTATATAAAATACACACATACTGGATCATGAACAAAATCTACCACTACACATAACACACACATACTGGATCATGAACAGAATCCACCTCTGCCAATAACAATACACACATACAGGATCATGAACAGAATCTACCTCTACACATAACACACACACATACTGGATCATGAACAGAATCTACCTCTACACATAGCAAAACACACATACTGGCTCATGAACAGAATCTAACTCTACACATAACACAAACATACTGGATCATGAACAGAATCTATCTCTACACATAACAACACAATCATACTGGATCATGAACAGAATCTACCTCTACACATAACAACACACACATACTGGATCATGAACAGAATCAACCTCTACACATAACAACACACACATACTGGATCAGGAACAGAATCTACCTGTACACATAACGACACACACATACTGGATCGTGAACAGAATCTACCTCTACACATAACAACACACACACATACTGGATCATGAACAGAATCTACCTCTATCCATAACACACATACTGGATCATGAACAGAATTCACCTTTACACACAACAACACACACATGCTGGTTCATGATCAGAATCTACCTCTAGACATAACAACACACACGCATACTGGATCATGTACAGAATCCGCCTCTACACATAACAACACAAACCATACTGGATCATGAACAGAATCTACTTCTACACGTTACAACACACAAATACTGCATCATGAACAGAATCTACCTTTACACATAAGAAAACACACATATGGGATCATGAACAGACTCCACTTCTACACATAACAACACACACACATACTGGATCAGGAACAGAATCTACCTCTACACATACACACACATACTGGATCATGAATAGAATCCACCTCAACACATAAGAATATACACATATTGGATCATGAACAGAATCTACCTCTACACATAACACACACACATACTGGATCATGAACAGAATATACCACTACACATAACTACACACACACATACTGGATCATGAACACAAATCACTTCTACACATAACAACACACACATACTGGATCATGAACAGAATCCACCACTACACATAACAACAAACACATACTGGAATATGAACAGAATCTATCTCTACACATAACAACACACACATACTGGATCATGAACAGAATCTACCGCTACACATAACAACACACACATACTGAATCATGTACAGAATCTAACTCTACACATAACAACACACACCCACACTGGATCATGTACAGAATCCATCACTACACATAACAACACACACATACTGGATCATGTACAGAATCCACCTCTAGACATAACAACACACCCATACTGGATCATAAACAGAATCAACCTCTACACGTTACAACACAGACATACTACATCATGAACAGAATCTACATCTACACATAACAACACACACATACTGCATCATGAACAGAATCTACCTCTACACATAACAACACACAAATTATGGAGCATGAACAAAATCCACCTCTACTAATAACAACACACACATACTGGATCATGAACAGAATCTACCACTGCACATAACTACACACACATACTGGATCATGAACAGACTCCACCTCTACACATAACACACATACTGGATCATGAACAAAATATTTCTCCATAAATAACAACACACACATACTGGATCATGAACAGAATCCACCTCTACCAATAACAACACACACATACTGGATCATGAACAGAATCCACCCCTACACATAACAACATGCACATACTGGATCATGATCAGAATCTACCTTTACACATAACAACACACACACATAATGGATGATGAAGAGAATATACCTCTACACATAACAACACACACATACTGGATCTTGAACAGAATCTACCTCTACACATAACAACACACACATACTGGATGATGAACAGACTCCACTTTTACACATAACAAAAAACACATACTGGATCATGAACAGAATCCATCTCTAAACATAACACACATACTGGATCATGAACAAAATCTATCTCTATACATAACAACACACACATACTGGATCATAAACTAAATCTACCTCTACACTTAACAACACAGAGATACTGGATCATGAACAGAATCTACCTCTACACATAACACACATACTGGATCATGAACAAAATGCATCTCTATACATAACAACACACATATACTGGGTCATGAACAGAATCTACCACTACAAATAACAACATACATACTGGATCATGAACAAAATCTACCTCTACACATAACAACACACACATTCTGGATCATGTACAGAATCCACCTCTATGCACAACAACGCACACATTCTGGATCATGAACAGAATCTACCTCTACATGTAACAACACACACATACTGGATCATGAACAGAATCCACCTCTACACATAACAACACACACATACTAGATCATGAATAGAATCTACCACTGCACATAACAACACACACATATTGGATCATGAACAGAATCTACCTCTACACATAAAAACACACACATACTAGATCATGAACAGAATCCACCACATAACGCACATACTGGATCATGATCAGAATCTACCTCTACACATAACAACACACACATACTGGATCATGAACATAATCTAACTATATGCATAACAACACACACATACTAGATCATGAACAGAATCCACCACATACCAACACACACACACTGGACCATGAACAGAATCTACCTCTACACATAACAACACAGACATACTAGATCATGAACAGAATCCACCACATAACAACGCACACATACTAATTCATGAACAGAATCTTCCTCTACACATAACACACACGTACTGGATCATGAACAGAACCTACCTCTACACATAACAACACACACCTACTAGATCATGAACAGAATCCACCACATAATAACACAGACATACTGGATCATGAACAGAATCTACCTTTACACATAACAACACACACCTGCTAGATCATGAACAGAATCCACCACATAACAACACACACATACTGGATCATGAACAGAATCTACTGCTACACATAACAACACACACATAATGGATCATGAATATAATCCACTTCTACACAAAACAACACACACATACTAGATCATGAACAGAATCCACCACATAAGAACACACTCATACTGGATCATGAACAGAATCTACCTCTACACATAACAACATAAAAATATTGGATCATGAAGAGAATCTACCTCTACACATAACAACACACACATACTGGATCATGATCAGAATCTACCTCTACACATAACAACACACAAGCTTACTGGATCATGAACAGAATCGACCTCTACACATAACAACAAACACATACTGGATCATGTACAGAATCCACCTCTACACATAACAACACAAACATACTGGATCATGAACAGAATCTACCTCTAAACGTTACAACACACACATACTGGATCAGGAACAAAATCTACCTCTATACATACACACAGATACTGGATCATGAATAAACTCCACTTCTACACATAACAACACACACATACTGGATCAGGAACAGAATCTACCTCTATACATACACACACATACTGGATCATGAACAGAATCCACCACTACACATAACAACAAACACATACTGGATCATGAACAGAATCTATCTCTACACATAACAACACACACATACTGGATCATGAACAGAATCTACCGCTACACATAACAACACACACATACTGGATCATGTACAGAATCTAACTCTACACATAACAACACACACCCACACTGGATCATGTACAGAATCCATCCCTACACATAACAACACACACATACTGGATAATGTACAGAATTCACCTCTAGACATAACAACACACACATATTGGATCATAAACAGAATCATCCTCTACACGTTACAACACAGACATACTACATCATGAACAGAATCTACCTCTACACATAACAACACACACATACTGGATCATGAACAGAATCTACCACTGCACATAACTACACACACATACTGGATCATGAACAGACTCCACCTCTACACATAACACACATACTGGATCATGAACAAAATATTTCTCTATAAATAACAACACACACATACTGGATCATGAACAGAATCCACCTCTACCAATAACAACACACACATACTAAATCATGAACAGAATCCACCCCTACACATAACAACACGCACATACTGGATCATGAACATAATCTACCTTTACACATAACAACACACACACATAATGGATGATGAAGAGAATATACCTCTACACATAACAACACACACATACTGGATCTTGAACAGAATCTACCTCTACACATGACAACACACACATACTGGATCATGAACAGAATCCATCTCTACACATAACACACATACTAGATCATGAACAAAATCTATCTCTATACATAACAACACACACATACTGGATCATAAACCAAATCTACCTCTACACTTAACAACACACACATACTTGATCATGAACAGAATCTACCTCTACACATAACACACATACTGGATCATGAACAAAATATATCTCTATACGTAACAACACACGCATACTGGGTCATGAACAGAATCTACCACTACAAATAACAACACACATACTGGATCATGAACAAAATCTACCTCTACACATAACAACACACACATTCTGGATCATGTACAGAATCCATCTCTATGCACAACAACACACACATTCTGGATCATGAACAGAATCTACCTCTACATGTAACAATATACACACACTGGATCATGAACAGAATCTACCTCTATACATAACAAAACACATATACTGGACCATGAACAGAATCTACCTCTACATATAACAAAACACACATACTGGATAATGAACAGAATCCACCTCTACACATAACAACACACACATACTTGATCATGAATAGAATCTACCACCGCACATAACAACATGCATATACTGGATCATGAACAGAATCTACCTCTACACATAACCACACACACATACTGGATCATGAACATAATCTAACTATATGCATAACAACACACACATACTAGATCATGAACAGAATCCACCACATAGCAACACACACACACTGGATCATGAACAGAATCTACCTCTACACATAACAACACAGACATACTAGATCATGAACAGAATCCACCACATAACAACTCACACATACTAAATCATGAACAGAATCTTCCTCTACACATAACATACACATACTGGATCATGAACAGAACCTACCTCTACACATAACAACACACACCTACTAGATCATGAACAGAATCCACCACATAACAACACAGACATACTGGATCATGAACAGAATATACCTCTACACATAACAACACACACCTACTAGATCATGAACAGAATCCACCACATAACAACACACACATACTGGATCATGAACAGAATCTACTGCTACACATAACAACACACACATAATGGATCATGAATAGAATCCACTTCTACACAAAACAACACACACATACTAGATCATGAACAGAATCCACCACATAACAACACACACATGCAGGATCATGAACAAAATCTACCTCTACACATAACAACACACACATACTAGATCATGAACAGAATCCACCACATAAGAACACACTCATACTGGATCATGAACAGAATCTACCTCTACACATAACAACACAAAAATATTGGATCATGAAGAGCATCTACCTCTACACATAACAACACACAAACATACTAGATCATGAACAGAATCTACCTCTACACATACACACACATACTGGATCATGAATAGAATCCACCTCAACACATAAGAATATACACATATTGGATCATGAACAGAATCTACCTCTACACATAACACACACACATACTGGATCATGAACAGAATATACCACTACACATAACTACACACACATACTGGATTATGAACAGAAATCACTTCTACACATAACACACAGATACTGGATCATGAACTGATTCCACTACTACACATAACAACACACACATACTGGATCATGAACAGAATCTTCCTCTACACATAACAACACACACATACTGGATCATGAACAGAATCTACCGCTACACATAACAACACACACATAATGGATCATGAACAGAATCTACCGCTACACATAACAACACACACATACTGAATCATGTACAGAATCTAACTCTACACATAACAACACACACCCACACTGGATCATGTACAGAATCCATCTCTACACATAAAAACACACACATACTGGATCATGTACAGAATCCACCTCTAGACATAACAACACACCCATACTGGATCATAAACAGAATCAACCTCTACACGTTACAACACAGACATACTACATCATGAACAGAATCTACATCTACACATAACAACACACACATACTGCATCATGAACAGAATCTACCTCTACACATAACAACACACAAATTATGGAGCATGAACAAAATCCACCTCTACCAATAACAACACACACATACTGGATCATGAACAGAATCTACCACTGCACATAACTACACACACATATTGGATCATGAACAGACTCCACCTCTACACATAACACACATACTGGATCATGAACAAAATATTTCTCCATAAATAACAACACACACATACTGGATCATGAACAGAATCCACCTCTACCAATAACAACACACACATACTGGATCATGAACAGAATCCACCTACACATAACAACACACATACTGGATCATGATCAGAATCTACCTTTACACATAACAACACACACATAATGGATGATGAAGAGAATATACCTCTACACATAACAACACACACATACTGGATCTGGAACAGAATCTACCTCTACACATAACAACACACACATACTGGATGATGAACAGACTCCACTTTTACACATAACAAAAAACACATACTGGATCATGAACAGAATCCATCTCTAAACATAACACACATACTGGATCATGAACAAAATCTATCTCTATACATAACAACACACACATACTGGATCATAAACTAAATCTACCTCTACACTTAACAACACAGAGATACTGGATCATGAACAGAATCTACCTCTACACATAACACACATACTGGATCATGAACAAAATGTATCACTATACATAACAACACACATATACTGGGTCATGAACAGAATCTACCACTACAAATAACAACATACATACTGGATCATGAACAGAATCTACCTCTACACATAACAACACACACATTCTGGATCATGTACAGAATCCACCTCTGTGCACAACAACACAAACATTATGGATCATGAACAGAATCTACCTCTACATGTAACAACACACACATACTGGATCATGAACAGAATCTACCTCTACACATAACAACACACACATACTAGATCATGAACAGAATCTACCACTGCACATAACAACACACACATACTGGATCATGAACAGAATCTACCTCTACACATAACAACACACACATACTAGATCATGAACAGAATCCACCACATAACAACACACATACTGGATCATGAACAGAATCTACCTCTACACATAACAAAACACACATACTGGATCATGAACAGAATCTAACTCTACAAGTAAACCCACACACATATTGGATCATGAACAGAATAGACCACATACCAACACACACATACTGGATCATGAACAGAATCTACCTCTACAAATAAAAACACAGACATACTAGATCATGAACAGAATCCACTGCATAACAACACACACATACTGGATCATGTACAGAATCCACTTCTACACATGACAACACAAACATAATGGATCATGAACAGATTCTACCTCTACAAATAACACACACATACTAGATCATGAACAGAATCCACCACATAACGCACATACTGGATCATGAACAGAATCTACCTCTACACATAACAACACACACATACTAGATCATGAACAGAATCCACCACATAACAACACACACATACTGGATCATGAACAGAATCTACTGCTACACATAACAACACACACATAATGGATCATGAACAGAATCCACTTCTACACATAACAACACACACATACTAGATCATGAACAGAATCCACCACATAACAACACACACATACTGGATCATGAACAGAATCTACCTCTACACATAACAACACACACATATTGGATCATGAAGAGAATCTACCTCTACACATAACAACACACACATACTGGATCATGAACAGAATCTACCTCTACACATAACAATGCACACATACTGGATCATGAACAGAATCTACCTGTACACATAACAACACGCACACATACTGGATCATGAACAGAATCCACTGCTACACATAACAACACAAACATACTGGATCATGAACAAAATTGACCTCTACACATAACAACACACATACTAGATCATGAACAGAATCTACCTCTATACATTCACACAGATACTGGATCATGAATAGACTCCACTTCTACACATAACAACACACACATACTGGATCAGGAACAGAATCTACCTCTATACATACACACACATACTGGATCATGAACAGAATCCACCACTACACATAACAACAAACACATACTGGATCATGAACAGAATCTATCTCTACACATAACAACACACACATACTGGATCATGTACAGAATCTAACTCTACACATAACAACACACACCCACACTGGATCATGTACAGAATCCATCCCTACACATAACAACACACACATACATGATAATGTACAGAATTCACCTCTAGACATAACAACACACACATATTGGATCATAAACAGAATCTACCTCTACACATAACAAAACACACATACTGGATCATGAACAGAATCCACCTCTACACATAACAACACACACATACTAGATCATGAACAGAATCTACCACTGCACATAATGACACACACATACTGGATCATGAACAGACTCTACCTCTACACATAACACACACATACTAGATCATGAACAAAATATCTATAAATAACAACACACACATATTGGATCATGAACAGAATCCACCTCTACCAATAACAACACACACATACTAGATCATGAACAGAATCCACCACATAACACACATACTGGATCATGAACATAATCTACCTGTACACATAACAACACACACAAATACTGGCTCATGAACAGAATCATCCGCTACACATAACAACACACACATACTGGATCATGAACAGAATCAACCTCTACACATAACAACACACACATACTGGATCATGAACAGAATCAACCTCTACACATAACAACACACACATACTAGATCATGAACAGAATCCACCACATAACAACACACACATACTGGATCATGAACAGAATCTACCTGTACACATAACACACACATACTGGATCATGAACAGAATCCACCACTACACATAACACACACATACTGCATCAAGAACAGAATATATCTCTATGTAACAACACACTCATACTGGATCATGAAGAGAATCTACCTCTACAAATAACAACACACACATACTGGATCATGAACAGAATCTACCTCTACACATAACAACACACACATACTGGATCATGAACAGAATCTACCTCTACACATAACAACACACATACTGGATCATGAACAGAATTCACCACATAACAACACACACACTGGATCATGAACAGAATCTACCTCTACACATAACAAAACACACATACTGGATCATGAACAGAATCTACCTCTACACATAACAAAACACACATACTGGATCATGAACAGAATCCACCTCTACACATAACAACACACACATACTAGATCATGAACAGAATCTACCACTGCACATAATGACACACACATACTGGATCATGAACAGACTCTACCTCTACACATAACACACACATACTGGATCATGAACAGACTCTACCTCTACACATAACACACACATACTAGATCATGAACAGAATCCACCACATAACAACACACACATACTGGATCATGAACAGAATCTACCTCTACACATAACAACACACACATACTAGATCATGAACAGAATCCACCACATAACAACACACACATACTGGATCATGAACAGAATCTACCTCTACACATAACAACACACACATACTGGATCATGAACAGAATCTACCTCTACACATAACAACACACACATACTAGATCATGAACAGAATCCACCACATAACAACACACACATACTGGATCATGAACAGAATCTACCTCTACACATAACAACACACATACTGGATCATGAACAGAATCCACCACATAACAACACACACATACTGGATCATGAACAGAATCTACTGCTACACATAACAACACACACATAATGGATCATGAACAGAATCCACTTCTACACATAACAACACACACATACTAGATCATGAACAGAATCCACCACATAACAACACACACATACTGGATCATGAACAGAATCTACCTCTACACATAACAACACACACATACATGATCATGAACTGAATTCACCACATAACAACACACTCATACTGGATCATGAAGAGAATCTACCTCTACAAATAACAACACACACATACTGGATCATGAACAGAATCTACCTCTACACATAACAACACACACATAATAGATCATGAAGAGAATCTACCTCTACACATAACAACACACGCATACTGGATCATAAACATAATCTACCTCTACACGTAACATCACACACACATACTGGATCATGAACAGAGTCTACCTCTACACATAACACACACATACTGGATCATGAACAGAATCCACCCTCTACCAATAACAACACACATACTGGATCATGAACAGAATTCACCACATAACAACACACACATACTGGATCATGAACAGAATCTACCTCTACACATAACAACACACACATACTGGATCATGAACAGAATCTACCTCTATCCATAACACCTGCATACCGGATCATAAACAGAATTCACCTTTACACACATCAACACACACATACTGGATCATGAACAGAATCTACCTCTACACATAACAACACACATACTGGATCATGAACAGAATCTACCTCTACACATAACAAAACACACATACTGGATCATGAACAGAATCCACTTCTACACATAACAACACACACATACTGGATCAGGAACATAATCTACCTCTATACATAAACACACATACTGGATCATGAACAGAATCCACCTCTACACATAACAACGTACACATTATGGATCATGAAAAAAATCCACCTCTACCAATAACAACACAGACATACTGGATAATGAACTGAATCCACCACTACACATACCAACACACACACATACTGGATCATGAACAGAATCCACCGCTACACATAACAACACACACATACTGGATCATGAACAGAACCTACTGCTACACATAACAACACACACATAATGGATCATGAACAGACTCTACCTCTACACATAACACACACATACTAGATCATGAACAGAATCCACCACATAACACACATACTGGATCATGAACAGAATCTACCTCTACACATAACAACACACACATACTGGATCATGAACAGAATCCACCACATAACAACACATACATACTGGATCATGAACAGAATCTACCTCTACACATAACAACACACACATACTAGATCATGAACAGAATCCACCACATAACAACACACACATACTGAATCATGAACAGAATATTCCTCTACACATAACACACATATACCTGATCATGAACAGAATCTACCTCTACACATAACAACACACACATACTAGATCATGAACAGAATCCACCACATAACAACACACACATACTGGATCATGAACAGAATCTACCTGTACACATAACACACACATACTGGATCATGAACAGAATCCACTGCTACATATAACAACACACACATAATGGATCATGAACAGAATCCACCACAGAACAACACACACATACTGGATCATGAACAGATTCTACCTCTACAAATAACTACACATGCATTCTAGATCATGAACAGAATCCACCACATAACAACACACACAAACTGGATCATGAATATAATCTACCTCTACACATAACAACACACACATATTGGATCATGAAGAGAATCTACCTCTACACATAACAACACACACACATACTAGATTGTGAACAGAATCTACCTCTACACATAACAACACACGCATACTGGATCATAAACATAATCTACCTCTGCACGTAACATCAAGCACACATACTGGATCATGAACAGAGTCTACTTCTACACATAACACACACATACTGGATCATGATCAGAATCCACCACATAACAACACACATACTGGATCATGAACAGAATTCACCACATAACAACACACTCATACTGGATCATGAACAGAATCTACCTCTACACATAACAACACACACATATTGGATCATGAATAGAATCTATCTCTATCCATAACACATGCATACCAGATCATGAACAGAATTCACCTTTACACACAACAACACACACATACACAACAACACACACATACTGGATCATGAACAGAATCTACCTCTACACATAACAACACACACATACTGGATCATGAACAGAATCTACCTCTACACATAACAACACACACATACTGGATCATGTACAGAATCCACTTCTACACATGACAACACAAACATAATGGATCATGAACATAATCTACCTCTAAACGTTACAACACACACATACTGCATCATGAACAGAATCTACCTCTACACACAAGAAAACACACATACTAGATCATGAACAGACTCCACTTCTACACATAACAACAAACACATACTGATCAGGAACAGAATCTACCTCTATACGTACACACACACATACTGGATCATGAACAGAATCCACCTCTACACATAACAACGTACACATTATGGAACATGAAAAAAAATCTACCTCTACAGATAACAACACAGACATACTGGATCATAAACTGAATCCACCACTACACATAACAACACACACATACTGGATCATGAACAGAATCCACCTCTACACATAACAACACACACATACTGGATCATGAACAGAATCTACATCTACACATAACACACACATAATGGATCAGGAACAGAATATACCACTACACATAACTACACACACATACTGGATTATGAACAGAAATCACTTCTACACATAACAACACACACACACACACTGGATCATATACAGAATCCACCGCTACACATAACAACACACACATACTGGATCATGAACAGAACCTACTGCTACATATAACAACACACACATAATGGATCATGAACAGAATCCACTTCTACACATAACAACACACACATACTGGATCATGTACAGAATCTAACTCTACACATAACAACACACACACACACTGGATCATGTACAGAATCCATCTCTACACATAACAACACACACATACTGGATCATGTACAGAATCCACCTCTAGACATAACAACACACACATACTGGATCATAAACAGAATCAACCTCTACACGTTACAACACAGACATACCACATCATGAACAGAATGTACCTCTACACATAACAACACACACATACTAGATCATGAACAGAATCTACCACTGCACATAACAACACACACATACTGGATCATGAACATAATCTACCTCTACATATAACACATACATACTGGATCGTGAACAGAATCTACCTCTACACATAACAACACACACATACTAGATCATGAACAGAATCCACCTCTACCAATAACAACACACACATACTGGATCATGAACAGAATCCACCCCTACACATAACAACACGCACATACTGGATCATGAACATAATCTACCTTTACACATAACAACACACACACACATAATGGATGATGAAGAGAATATACCTCTACACATAACAACACATACATACTGGATCTTGAACAGAATCTACCTCTACACATAACAACACACACATACTGGATGATGAACAGACTCCATAGGTTCATAGGTTCATAGGTTAGTACTAGGCTATCAGCCCTAGGGCCTATACAAGCCTAGCCATAACAATTCCCTGAATATTTCTTCCCACATTATTTACTTTCCTGGACCCCTGTTTAGCAGGGCGACTGACGTGATCCCTGGGGTGAATTTCTTTTCTCCCATCCAATCGTCAAGGTTCCTCTTGAAGAGGTCCAAAGAGGCACTCTGCTTGACATGTATGGGCAATCTATTCCAGAGTCTGGGGAGTCTCTGGGTCAGGAACCTATCCCTCCAACATGTTTTGTTTATTGTGATGACAAGGTTTAGATCCCTGGAGCATGTAGCTCTGAGGGATTGGGATTTCTTAAGTGTAGCATGTCCAACAGCTCTGGGTTTGACATGGCCTTGTATGTTAAGCAGAGATCGCCTCTGAGTAGACGATATGCGACAGAGTATAGCTGGAGTTTTTAAGGCGGTCAGCATAGGGGCATCTGCTTTAGGCCTGTGATTCTTTAGTGAGGTATTTCTGAGGCCTTTCAGTTGTTGCAGATGTCTTGAGAGGTGCATACCAAATGGGGCGTTGTACTCTACAGTGGGTCTAATGAGGAATGAGTGCAGTGGGACAATGACCTCCTTTTTCTGGATGAAAGCCCTTCGTGATGAGGTGTGCCACATAGAAGGATTTCCTGACTGTTGTGGCGATGTGGTTATCAAAGGTCAGACCACTGTCCACCTGAGTCCCTAAGTCTCTTATAACACTTTCGGTGTTTAGTGTACTGCCACCTATGGTAATTCATGGATACATGTTTTTTCCCAAAGTGGATAACTATGCATTTCTTGGCATTGAGCTTGAGCCTTGGCTCTGGCACCAAGCATCTGTTTCTGTAAGGCCCTTTTGTAGAGTATCCACATCATTTGTCAATAATGGCTCCCAGTTTGCAGTCATCTGCAAACTTTGTTAGCCAGAGTCCCTTAGTGTTGACCTGTACTTCAGAGAAGTAGATGCCAAACAAGAGCGCCCCAGGACTGAACCCTGAGGTACTCCACTTGTCACTTGTCTGGAGCTGGATTTGGAGTCAGCTACTTTTACAGTGTGGGTTCTATCAGTAAGCCATTTAGCAACCCATTGGGTGACATAGGGATTAATGCCCAACTTAGTAAGTTTATCTATGATTCCAGAGTGGGGGATGGTGTCAAAGGCCTTGGCAAGGTCTAGATAGGCTGTGTGGACCACCTTACCCTTGTCCATGGCTCTGGAGACTGATGCAAAGAAGTCAATCAGGTTCAGGAGACAAGATCAGCCCTTCACAAACCCAAACTGGGTGGGGTCCAGTGTTTGAAGGTTGCCAATGTCTTTGTTTATAAGTTCCATGATAATACGCTCCATGGCCTTGCAGATAAGGCTTGTCAGACTGATGGGACGGTAGTTTCTGGGATCCAAGGTGGATCCCCCTTGGATTGGGATAACTATAGCTCTGCCACTCAGTGGGCACGAAACCTGAGGTGAGGCTATGATTAAACATGACACTTAGGTGAGGTGCCAGTTCATATTGTAGTTCATGTAGTACACAGCCGGGATGTCATCTGGTCCCATGGATGCTGTATTCTTGGCTTTAGAGTGCATTTTGTACCTGTGTGGCCGTTATTACTGGAATTTGGCAATCTTCCGGTATTGAGATGGGCCATTTAGGGGTGAGAGTTGGGTGAAGTTGGCACTGAATCAATCTGCCAGGATATTGGCAATATCCTTCAGATCAGTATATTTAATGCCATTCTGTTTTAGCTCAGAGCAGATCTGAGCATTGCCATTTAGATTCTTGACATAATTATAGAATGCTTTGTGGTTGTCTTTGGAATCTTTGGCAATTTTATTTTCTAACTAGCTTTGGAGGTATTTTATGAGGCATCTCAGTTTCTTACTGAGGCTAGTAAGGGAGTTTCTTGCATCCTGGGATTTTCCTCTTTTCTGCAAAAGTTTCTTCCTTTTGTTGTAAAGTTTGCTTATGGCAGGGGACCACCAGATTGGCTTCCTTTTTTTGGATGAGAGCATTTTGGTTCTATGTGGGATGGCACGATTCATGCATGAGTGGATGTGCTCGTACAGTGCCATAGTGTAGGATTCAGCAGTTGAACTTTCAGTTCCCATCTGCATGGGTGTCATGAAGTTTGTCACTTCTGACTTGAGTAGCATGAAGTTGGCTTTAGAGAAGTTTTTTATGGTGGTTTCTTTACTGGGGGGTGGGGGTGGGTTGTGGATGTTAAGGGTGATTAGCTTATGGTCAGACCTGACTAACGAGGGGGTGCCCATAGGTATGGAGCATTGATTTCCCATGTTGGTAATGACCAGGTCTAGGATATTGGAGCCCCTGGTGGGACTATGGATTAGTTGATCCAGGGCATTGGAATTTATGAATTCCAAGAACCGTTGCGCAAAGGTGTTGGGACATGAGTAGTTTTCCCAGTTAATGGCAGGGTTGTACTCCACGTCTACACATAACAAAAAACACATACTGGATCATGAACAGACTCCACCTCTACACATAACACACATACTGGATCATGAACAAAATCTATCTCTATACATAACAACACACACATACTGGATCATGAACAGAATCTACCTCTACACTTAACAACACACACATACTGGATCATGAACAGAATCTACCTCTACACATAACACACATACTGGATCATGAACAAAATCTATCTCTATACATAACAACACACACATACTGGGACATGAACAGAATCTACCACTACAAAAAACAACACACATACTGGATCATGAAAAAAAATCTACCTCTACACATAACAACACACACATACTAGATCATGAATAGAATCTACCACTGCACATAACAACACGCACATACTGGATCATGAACAGAATCTTCCTCTACACATAACAACACACACATACTGGATCATGGACAGAATCTACCTCTACACATAACAATGCACACATACTGGATCATGAACAGAATCTACCGCTACACTTAAAACCACACACATACTGGATCATGTACAGAATCTACCTCTACACATAACAACACACACACACTGGATCATATACAGAATCCACCTCTACACATAACAACACACATACATACTGGATCATGAACATAACCCACCTCTACCAATAACAACACACACATACTGGATCATAAACAGAATCCACCACTACACATAACAACACACACATACTGGATCATGAACAGAATCTACCTTTACACATAACAACACACACATACTGGATGATGAACAGAATATACCTCTACAGGTAACAACACACACATACTGGATCATGAACAGAATCTATCTCTACACATAATAACACACACATACTGGATCATGAACAGAATCTATCTCTACATATAACAACACACACATACTGGATCATGTACAGAATCCACCTCTAGACATAACAACACACACATACTGGATCATGAACAGAATCAACCTCTACAGGTTACAACACACATACTGCATCATGAACAGAATCAACCTCTATACATAACAACACACATATACTGGATCAGGAACAGAATCAGCTTCTACACATAACACACACATACTGGATCATGAACAGAATCTACCGCTACACATAACAACACACCCATTATGGATCATGAACAAAATCCACCTCTACCAATAACAACACACATACTGGATTATGAACAAAATCCACCATTACACATAACTACACACACATAGTGGATCATGAACAGAAATCACTTCTACACGTAACATCACACACATACTGGATCATGAAAAGAATCCACTTCTACACATAACAACAAACACATACTGAATCATGAACAAAATCCACCTCTACACATAACACACATACTGGATCATGAACAAAATCTATCTCTATACATAACAACCCACACATACTGGATCATGAACAGAATCTACCTCTACACATAACAAGACACACATACTGGATCATGAACAGAATCTACCTCTACACATAGCACACATACTGGATGTTGAACAAAATCTATCTCTATAAAAACACACACCTACTGGATCATGAACAGAATCTACCTCTACACATAACACACCCCCCAAAAAAAAAAACCCCCCAAAAAAAAAAAACACCCCCCCAAAAAAAACAAAAATTTTAAAAAAACCCCCCCAAAAAAAAAAAAACCCCATAAAAAACCCCAAAAAAAAAAAAAAACCCCCTTTAAAAAAAACCCCCCTTTTAAAAAAAAAAAACAAAAAACCCCCAAAAAAAAAAAACCCCCCCCCAAAAAAAATTTTCCCAAAAAAAAACAAAAAAAAAAATTTTCCCAAAAAAAAAACTTTCCCAAAAAAAAAAAAAAAACAAAAAACAAATTATCCAAAAAACAAACCCCCAAAAAAAAAAAACCCCCCCAAAAAAACAAAAATTGGAAAAAAAAATTTTCAAACACCTCCAAAAAAAAAACCCAAAAAAAAAAACCTTTGGAAAAAAAACCCCCCCCCTTTCCCCAAAAAAAAATCTGGAAAAACAAAAAATTTAAAAAAAAACCCCCCTAAAAAAACAAAATTTTTAAAAAAAAAAAAATTTCCCTTTAAAAAAAAAAACAAAAAATTTTTTTAAAAAAAAACCCCCCCATAAAAAGTTTTAAAAAAAAAAATTTTTAAAAAAAAAAAAAAAAATTCCCCCCAAAAAAAAAAAAATTTTTAAAAAAAAACCCACCAAAAAAACAAATTATTTAAAAAACAAAATAAAACCCAAAAAAAACCCCCCAAAAAACATAAAAAAAAATTTTTTAAAAAAAAAAAAAAAAAAAAAAAAAATTTTTTCAAAAAACCCCCTTTTCCGCCCAAAAATTTTTGGAAAACCCCCCAAAAAAAAAACGGAAACCCCAAAAAAACCCCCTAAAAACCCCAAAAAGGAAACCCCAAATTTTTTAAAAAAAAAAAAGGTTTTCAAAAAAAACCCAAAAAAACCCAAAAAAACCCCCCCAAAAAAAAAACCCCCCAAACAAAACCCGGCCCCCAAAAAATTTTTAAAAAAACCCCTACAAAAAACACACATATTTGATCATGAAAAGAATCCACCCCAAAAAAAACCGGGTCAAAAAAACCCCCCCAAAAAAAAAAAACAAAAACCCGGGAAAAAAAAAATTTTTTAAAAAAAAAATCGGTTAAAAAAAACCCCCCAAAAAACAAAAAAAAAAATTAAAAATTTAAAAAAACATAAAAAAAGGGTTTTAAAAAACCCCCCAAAAAAAAAAAAAAAATTAAAAAAAAAAAACCCGGGCAAACCCTCTACCCTTTTAAAAAAAAAAAAAAAATGAAAAAACCCCCCCTTAAAAAAAAACACCCAAAAAAAACCCAAAACCCCCTTTTTAAAAAAAAAAAAAACAAAAATTTTAAAATAAACCTTTAAAAAAAAAGACCAAACCCCCCCGAAAAAAAAAAAAAACCAAAAAAAAAAGGGGTTTTTCCCCAAAAAACAAAAAAACCCCCAAAAAAGGTCCCAAAAAAAAAACCCCAAAAAAAAACAAACTTTAAAAAACCCCCTAAAAAAAAACCCCCCCATAAAAAAACCCATAAAAAAAACTTCCTTAAAAACCCCAAAATAAAACAAATACCCCAAAAAAAACCCCAAAAAAATTTTCCCCAAAAAAACCCTTTTTTTTTAAAAAAATTAAAAAAAAAACCCCCCGGGCAAAAAATTTTAAAAAAAACCCCCCAAAAAAAAAAATGAAATTTTAAAAAAAAACCCCCCAAAAAAAAAAAAAAAAAAATAAAACCCCCCAAAAAAAAAAAAATTAAAAAAAAAACAAAATTAAAAAAAAAAAAACCCCCCAAAAAAACCCCCAAAAAAAACCGGGGTTTAAAAAAAAAAAAAAAGGGGAAAAAACCCCAAAAAAAAAAAAAAAAACTTTTTAAAAAAAAAAATTGGAAAAAAAAAAAAAAACAAAAATTGGAAAAACCCCCCAAATTTAAAACCCGGAAAAAAATTTCCAAAAAAAACCCTTTTTTAAAAAAAAAAATTTCCCCAAAAAAAACCCCCCGGGGATAAAACCCCCCTTTTAAAAAAAAAAATTTAAAAGGTTTTTACCTTTAAAAAAAAAAAAAGGGGGAAAAATTTTTTCCCCCCCCCTTTCCCCCCAAAAAAAAAAAACCCCCCAAAAAAAAAAACCCCCCCAAAAAAAAACCCCCAAAAAAAACAACCACCCCCCCAAAAAAACAAAAAAAAAAAAAATAAAAAACCCCCCCCAAAAAAAAAAACAAAAAGAAAAAACCCCCCAAAAAACACAAAAAAACCCCCAAAAAGGTCCCCAAAAAAACCCCCCCTTTTTAAAAAAAAACCCCCAAAAAACCCAAAATGGAAAAAAAATTTCCGGGAAAAAAAATTTCCCCAAAAAAAAAAACCCCCTAAAAAACCCCAAAAAAAAAAAACCCCCCAAAAAAAAACCATAAAACCCCCCAAAAAAATTCCCAAAAAACCCCCCTAAAAAAAAAACCCCAAAAAACAAACCCCCAAAAAAAAACCCCCAAAAAACCCCAAAAAAAAACCCCAAAAAGGAAACCCAAAAAGAAAAACCCCCCCCTTTCCCCCAAAAATTTTAAAAAAAAAAAAATTTAAAAAAAAAAAGGAAACCCAAAAAAAAACCCCCCAAAAAACCCCCCAAAAAAATTTTTTTTAAAAAAAAAAAACCCCCCTTTTCCCCCAAAAAAACCCCAAAAAAAAAAAACTTCAAAAAAAAACCTTTTAAAAAAAAACCCCAAAAAAAAACCCCCCTTTTTAAAAAAAAAATTTTTAAAAAAACCCCCAAAAAAAAAAAATTTTCCAAAAAAAAACCCCCAAAAAACAAACAAAAATTTTTAAAAAAAAACCCCCCAAAAAAAACCCTCCCCACCCAAAAAAAAAATTTTTAAAAAAAAACACAAAAAAACCCCTTGGGGAAAAAACCCCAAAAAAAAACCCAAAAAAAAAACCCCCCCAAAAAAAACAAAAAAAAAATTAAAAAAATTAAAAAAAAAAACCCCCAAAAAAATTAAAAAACAAACCTACCCCAAAAAAAAAACCCAACCCTAAAAACCCCCCAAAAAAAAACAACCCCCCCAAAAAAAAACCCCCAAAAAAAAAAAAAATTTTTTAAAAACCCCTTTCCCCCGGGGGGCCCCCCAAAAAAATTCCTTTTAAACAAACCCTTAAAAACAAACCTTTTTTTAAAAAACCCTTTCCCAAAAAAAAGGGGCCAAAAAACAAAAATTTCCCCCCAAAAAAAAAAATTTTAAAAAAAACCTTTTCTTAACAAAAAAAAAAAAAAAAAAAATTTCCCCCCCCAAAAAAAAAAAAACCCCCCCCAAAAAATTTCCTTTAAAAAAAAAAACCCTTTTCCCCTAAAAAAAACCCCCAAAAAAAAATTAAAAAACCCCCCAAAAAAACCCCCCAAAAAAAAAAAAAAAAAAACCAAAAAACCAAACCCCAAAAAAACCCCCAAAAACCCCAAAAAAAAAAAAATTTTTTTTTAAAAAACCCCAACCCAAAAAAAAAAAAAACCCCCCAAAAAAAAACCCCCCAAAAAAAACAAATTACCCAAAAAAAAAATTTTTAAAAAACCCCCTTAAAAAACAAAATTTTTAAAAAACCCCCCAAAAAAAAAAAATTCCCCAGACAAACCCTTTTAAAAAAACCCTTATAAAAACAAAATTTTAAAAAAAACCCCCCAAAAAAAAAAATTCCCCAAATTTAAAAAAAAAACCCCCCCAAAAAAAAAAACCCAAAAAAAAAAACCCTTAAAAACAAAAAAAACCCCCTAAAAAAACCCCCTAAAAAAAAAAAAAAAAAAACACCCAAAAAAAAAAACCCCTTAAAAACAAAAACCTTTAAAAAATAAAACCCCCCAAAAAAAAAAAAAAAACAAAAAAAAAAAAATCCCCAAAAAAAACCCCAACCAAAAAAAAAAAAATTTTAAAAAAAAAAAAAACAAAACCCCCTCAAAAAATTTAAAAAAAACCCCCCCATTTTAAAAAAAAAAAAAAACACAAAAAACCCCAAAAAACCCCCAAAAAAACAACCCCCAAAAAAAAAAAATTTCCCTTTAAAAAAACCCCCCTAAAAAAAAACCCCCCCATAAAAAAACCCATAAAAAAAATTCTTATTAAAAAAAAAAATAAAACAAACCCCAAAAAAACCCCCAAAAAACAAACCCTTAAAAAAAAATTCCCCAAAAAAAACAAAAAATAACCCCCCCAAAAAAAAAAAAAAAAACCCCATAAAACCCCCCAAAAATTTTTAAAAAACAAAAACAAAAACCCCAAAAAAAAAAAAAAACAAAAAAGATATTTTTTTAAAAAAAAAAAAAAAACAAAAAATTAATTAAAAAAACCCCCACAAAAACCTTTGGAAAAATTCCCCCCCCAAAAAAAAATTTTAAAAAGAAAAATCTACCAAAACAAACACAAAAAAAAAAAATTCCTCCCCAAAAAAACCAAAAATTAAAAAAAAACCCTTTACCAAAAAACACACATACTGGGTCATGAACAGAATCCACCCCAAAAAAAAAAAACAAAAAAAAAACCTCCCCTACCAAAAACCAAAAAAGGGAAAAAAACCCACCCAAAAAAAAAAAGGGGGAAAAAAATTCCCCCAAAAAAAAACAACCTTTTAAAAAAAACCCCCAAAAAAAAACCCAAAAAAAAAAATTTTTACTTTATAAAAAAAAAAACCCCTAAAGGGTTTTAAAAAAAAAAAAAAAAAATTCCCCAAAAAAAAAATTTTTAAAAAAATTTTAAAAAAAAAAATTGGTCATGAAAAACCCCAAAAAAAAAAAAGGGGTTTTAAAAAAAAAAAAACCAAATTAACAAAAAATTTTTTTTCACATAAAACCCCCCAAAAAAACCCCAAAAACAAACCCCCCAAAAAAAAAAAGGTTTTTAAAAAAACCCCCAAAAAAAAAAAAAACCCCCCCCAAAAAAAAACCCCCTAAAAACCCCTAAAAAAAAAAAACCCAAAAAAAAAACCCCTAAAAAACAAACTGGTTTTAAAAAAAAAAATTTTTCCCCAAAAAACCCCCCAAAAACCCCCTTTTAAAAAAAAAAAACCCCCAAAAAAAACCCATTAAAAAACCCAAAACCCCCCCCAAAAAAAAAAAAATTAAAATTTTTTTTCCCCCAAAAAAAAAAAAAATAAAACCCTTCCCAAAAAAAAAAAGGCAAAAAAAAACCTTAAAAAACAAATTATTTAAAAAAAACCCCCAAAAAAAAAAAAAAATTTTCCCCCAAAAAAAAAAAAGGTTTTCAAAACCCCCCCTTTTTAAAAAAAAGGGTTTTAAAAAACCCCAAAAAAAAAAGGGTTAAAAAAAAACAATTAAAAAAAAAAAAAAAATTTTTTTAAAAAAAAAAAAAAAAGAAAATTTTCCCAAAAAACCCCAAAAAAAAAAATTTTCCAAAAAAAACCCCTTTAAAAAACAAATTTTAAAAAAAAACCCCCTTTTTAAAAAAAAAACCCCATGGGGAAAAAAAAATTTAAAAAAAAAAAAAATAAAAATTTCCCCCTGTTTTCCCCCCCCCCAAAAAAAACCTTTTAAAAAAAAAACCCCTAAAAAAAAAAAACCCCCTAAAAAATTTCCCAAAAAAAAACCCCCCCAAAAAAAAATTTTAAAAAAAACCCCCCCAAAAAAAAAGGGTTTCCCCCTTTTAAAAAAAAAAAAAGGGTCCCCAAAAAAACCCCCAAAACAAAAAAATCCCAAAAAGGGGCCCCCCCCCCCAAAAAAAAAAAAAAAAACCCCCCAAAAACCCCCAAAAAAAAAAAAAACCCCCCCAAAAAAAACCCTTTCCAAAAAAACAAAAAAAAAAAAACCCCCCCCAAAAACCCCCCAAAAAAAAAAAAAATTTCCCCATAAAAAAAAGGAAAAACAAAAAACTAAAAAAACAAACCCTCAAAAAAAAAACCCCCCTAAAAACAAACAAATACCCAAAAAAACCCCCCAAAAAAAAATTTTAAAAAAAAAAAAATAACCCCAAAAATTTTAAAAAATCCCAAAAAAAAATTTTTTTAAAAAAAAAAATTTAAAAAAAAACCCCCCAAAAACAAACCTAAACCCCCTAAAAAACCCCCCTAAAAAGAAACCCCCAAAAAAAAAACTCCACAAAAAAAAAAAAAAAAAAACCCAAAAAAAAAATTCCCCAAAAAAACCCCAAAAAAAAAAAAATTTTCCCCCCCCAAAAAAAAAAAAAAAGGGTCCCAAAAAAAAACCCCCCCCAAACAAAAAAAAATTTCCCAAAAACATAAAACCCCAAAAGGGGGAAAAAAAAAAAGGGCCCTAAAAACCCCCCCCTACAAAAAACAAATTAAAAAAAAAAAAAACAAACCCTTTACCCAAAAAAAAACCCCCCCAAAACAAAAACCCCCCCCAAAAAAAAACAAACCCCCAAAAAACAAAAACCTTTAAAAAAAAAAACCCCAAAAAAAAAACCCCCAAAAACAAAAAAATTTTTAAAAAAAACCCCCCAAACAAAAAATCCCAAAAACCCCCAAAAAAAAAACAAAATTTTTTTTAAAAACCCCCCTTTAAAAAAAAAAACCAAAAAAAAAACCCCCCAAAAAAAAAAAAAAAACCCACAAAAAAAAAAAAAACCCAAAAAAAAAATTTTCTTTCCCCAAAAAACCCCCAAAAAAAACAAACCCCAAAAACCCCCAAAAAAACCCCCCAAAAAAAAAAACCCCCCAAAAAACCCCCCTTTTTAAAAAAAAAACCCCCTAAAAAAATTTAAAAACAAACCCCAAAAAAAAAAAAAAAACAAAATTTCTTAAAAAAAAAAAATTAAAAAAATTTCCCCAAAAAACAAAAATTTCCCCAAAAAAAAAAATTTTAAAAAAAACCCTTTCCCAAAAAAAAAAAAATTTTTAAAAAAAATATATTTTTAAAAAAAAAAAAAACCCCCAAAAAAAAAAAACCCCCTAAAAAACCCCCCCAAAAAATTAAAAAAAACCCCCCACCCCATTTTAAAAAAAAAAATTTTCCCCCAAAAAAAAAAAAATTGTATTTTAAAAAAAAAAAACAAAAACCGAAAAAAAAAACCCCAAAAAAACCCCCCCAAAAAAAAAAGGGGAAAAAAACACATAAAACCCCCAAAAAATTTTAAAAAAACCCCCAAAAAAAAAAATAAAAAATTTAAAAAAAAAAAAAGGGTTTTAAAAAAAAAAACCCCCCAAAAAAAAAAGGGGGAAAAAAAAAAAAAACAAAAAAGAAAAAAAATTTCCCAAAAAAATTAAAAAAAAAAAAAACCCCCCAAAAAAAAAAAAAAACCAAAAAAATCCCTTTCCCCAAAAAAAAAAAAAAAAAAAAAAAAAACAACCAAAAAAAAGAAAACCCCCCAAAAAAAAAAAAAAAAAAAATAAAAAACCTTCTTTTCCCCCCCCCCAAAAAAATTTCAGTTTTTACCTCTACACATAAAAAAAAAAAAAAAAAATTCCCCAAAAACAAAAAAAAAGGGGAAAAACCCCCCTTTTTTAAAAAAACACACAAAAATTTTTAAAAAAACCCCCCCCCCAAAAAACCCCATTCCCAAAAAAAAATTAAAAAAACAAAACCCGGGCAAAAAACCCCCAAAAAAAAAAAAAAACCCCCCCAAAATTAAAACCCCCAAAAAAAAAAAAGGGTTTTTAAAAAAAAAAAAACAACCCGGGCAAACCCCCCCCAAAAAAAAAAAAAAAAAGGGTTTTAAAAAACCCAAAAACAAAAAGCCCCAAAAAAATTTCCCCAAAAAACCCAAAAACAAAAAACCCCCCAAAAAAAATCCCAAAAAAAAAACCCCCCAAAAAACCCCCCAAAAAGAAACCCCAAAAAAAAAAACAAAAAAATTTATAAAAAACCCCCCCCAAAAAAAAAAAAAAGGGGAAAAAAAACCCCCCCAAAAAAAAAGAATTTTAAAAAAAAAACCCCCCTTTAAAAAACAAAAAATTAAAAAAAACCCCCCAAAACCCCCCCAAAAAGGGGAAAAAACCCCCAAAAAAACAAAAATTTAAAAAGAAAAATTTCCCCCAAAAAAAACACAAAAAAAAAAACCCCCAAAAAAAAAAAAAAAAAAACCCCACCAAAAAAACAACCCGAACAAACCCCAAAAAAAAAAAAAAATTTGGAAAAAAAAAAAAAAACAACCCGAACAAACCCCAAAAAAAAAATTTAAAAAAAAAATTTCCCCAAAACACAAAAAAAAAAAGGGAAAAAAAAAACACAACCTTTAAAAAAAACCCCCAAAAAAAAAAAAAAAAAAAACCCCCCCAAAAAAAAAAAAATCCCCAAAAAAAAAAAAAAAAAAAATAAAAACCCCAAAAAAAAAAACAATTCATTATGGAAAAAAAATACCCCCCCCCCCAAAAAAAACCCCAAAAAATTTTTAAAAAAAAAAAAAACAAAAAAAACAAATTACCCAAAAAAAACCCCCCAAAAAAAAAAACCCCCCCAAAAAAAAAAAACATTAAAAACAAAAAATTACCCAAAAAACAAAAAACAAAAAAAAAGGGGGAAAAAAAAAAAAAAAAAACCCCCTTTTTAAAAAAAACAAAACCCCCAAAACAAAAAAGGGTTGGAAAAACCCCTTTTAAAAAAAAAACAAAATTTAAAAAAAAACCTTTTCCCCAAAAAAAAAGGGGGAAAAAAAAAAAAAAAAAAAAAAGGGGAAAAAAAATTTTTCCCCCCCAAAAAAAAAAAAAAAATTTTTACCCAAAAAAAAAAACACACCCCAAACAAAAAAAAAAAAACAAAACCCCCCCCCCAAAAACACAAAATTAAAAAACCCCCCAAAAATTTTTAAAAAAAATTTAAAAAAAAACCCCCCCAAAAAAAAAAAAATTTAAAAACCCCCCCCCAAAAAAAAAAAAAAAAAACCCAAAACCCCCCCCCCCAAAAAAAAAAAAAAAAAATTAAATTTAAAAAAAAACCCGGGCAAACCCTTTACCCTTAAAAAAAATTTGGGGTAAAAAAACCCCCAAAAAAACACAAAAAAAAAATTTCCCCCAAAAAAAACACAAAATTTTAAAAAAATCCCCAAAAAAAACACAAAAAGGGGAAAAAACCCCCCCCCCAAAAAAAACCCCCCGGGGGAAAAAAAAAAAAACAACCTTTTAAAAAAAACCCCAAAAAAAAACAAACTTTAAAAAAAATAAAAAAAACCCCCAAAAAACCCGGGCAAAAAACCCCCCCCTTTAAAAAACCCCCCCCAAAAAAAAACCAAATCCACCCTTTAAAAAAAATTTTAAAAAAAAAACCCCCCCCAAAAAAAACCCCCCGGGCAAAAAATTTTTACCCAAAAAAACAAAAAATTGGAAAAAAAAAACCCCCAAAAAAAAAAAAAAAAACCCCCAAAAAAAATTTAAAAAAAAAACCCCCCAAAAAAAAAAAAATTTAAAAAAAAACCCCCCCAAAAAAAAAAAAGGGAAAAAAAAACCCCCCCCAAAAAAAAACCTTTTTAAAAAAATCTTTAAAAAAAAAACCCTTTAAAAAAACCCCTTTTTAAAAAAAAAAAATTTTTGGGGAAAAATTTAACCAAAAAAAAAAGGGAAAAAAAAACCCCAAAAAACAACCCCCCTTTTAAAAAAAAACCCCCCAAAAAAAAAAAAGGGGAAAAAAACCCCTTTTTAAAAAAAAAAATTTAAAAAAAAACCCCCAAAAAAAAAAAAATTTTAAAAAAAACCCCTTTTTAAAAAAATTTTAAAAAAATCCCCCCCCAAAAAATTTTAAAAAAAAAACCCCCCATAAAAAAGGGGGAAAAAAACCCCCAAAAAAAACCCAAAAAAAAAAAACTTTCCCCCAAAAAAAAATTGGGGGTTTTTAACCCCCCCAAAAAAAAAAAAAAAAACCCCCCCCAAAAACCCCCCCCATTTTAAAAAAAAAAATCCCCCAAAAAAAAAAAATTGGAAAAAAATTCCCCCAAAAAACACACATACTGGATTATGAACAGAATCCACCTCTACAAAAAACACACAAAAAAAAAATTCCCCCCAAAAAACACAAAAAAAAAATTTCCCCCAAAAAACAAAAAATTGGAAAAACCCCCAAAAACCCAAAAAAAAAAAACAAACTTTTAAAAAAACCCCCCAAAAAAAAAAAATCCAAAAAAACCCTCCCAAAAAAAAAACCAAAAAAAAAAAACCCCAAAAAAAAAAAAAAAAAACCCCCCAAAAAAAAAAAATTTTAAAAAAAAAACCCCTTTTAAAAAAAAAAACCCCCAAAAAAAAACCCTTTAAAAAACAAACCCCAAAAAAAAAAAAAACCCCCAAAAAAACCCCAAAAAACAAACAAATTTACCCCAAAAAAACCAAAAAAAATAAAAAATTTTAATTAAAAAACCCCAAAAAAAAAACAAAACCCCCAAAAAACCCCCCATAAAAAAATTAAAAAAAAACCCCCAAAAAACAAAAAATCCCAAAGGAAAAAAATTTTTTTCCCCCAAAAAAACCCCCAAAAAAAAAAAATTTTTTTCCCCCAAAAACCCCCCCCAAAAAAAAAAGGAAATTTTTAAAAACCCAAAAAAAAACAAACAAATTTTAAAAAAAAAAAACAAAAAACAAAAAAAAAAAAAACCCTTCCTTAAAAAGAAAACCCCAAAAAAAACCCCCCTTTTTTAAAAAAAAAAAACCCAAAAAACCTTTAAAAAAACCCCCAAAAAAAAAAAAACCCCCAAAAAAAACAACACAAAAAACCCCTTTTAACCCAAAAACCCCTTTAAAAAAAAAACCAAAAAAAAACCCCCTAAAAAAAAAAAATTTGGAAAAAAAAAAAACAAAAAAAACCAAAAGAAACCCCCCAAAAAAAACACCCAAAAAAAAAAAAACCCCCAAAAAAAAAAAAAAAAAAAAAACCCCAAAAAAAAAAAAACCCCCCCCAAAAACCCCTGGAAAAAAATTTCCCCAAAAAAACCCCTTTTAAAAAAAAAAAACAAAACCCCCTTTAAAAAAAAAAATTTTTCAAAAAACCCCCCAAAAAAAAAAAAAACCCCCCAAAAAAAACCCCCCAAAAAAAAAATTTTTTTTAAAAAAAAAAAAACCCCTTTTAAAAAAAAAAACAACAAACCCGGGTTAAACCCCCCCCCAAAAAAAAAAATTAAAAAACCCCCAAAAAAACAAAAAAAAAAAATTTTTTTTAAAAAAAAAAAAGGGGAAAAAACCCCAAAAAAAACAAAAAAAAAAAGGGAAAAACCCAAAATAACAACCACAAAAAAAAAAATTTCCCCAACAAAAAAAAAAAAAAAAAACCCCCCAAAAAAAAAAAAAAAAGGGGAAAAAACCCAAAAAAAAAAAAAAATTAAAAGAATTTCCCAAAAACCCCAAAAAAAACCCCTTTTAAAAAAAAAAACAAAAAAAAACCCCAAAAAAAAAAATTTTCCCCCCAAAAAAAAAAAAAAAAGGGGAAAAAAACCCCCACAAAAACCCCTTTTAAAAAAAAAAAAAACAAAAAAAACCCGGGCAAACGGCCCCCCAAAAAACAAAAAAAAAACCCCCCAAAAAACCCCCCCCCAAAAAAAAAAAAAACCCCCCCCAAAAAAACCTTTTAAAAAAAAAAAACCCCCCAAAAAAACCCCCCAAAAACCCCATTTTAAAAAAAAAAAACCCAAAAAAAAAAAAATTTTTCAAAAACCCCTTTTTTTCCCCAAACCCCCCAAAAAAAAAAAAAACCCCCCTAAAAAATTTCCCCATAAAAAACCCCTTTTAAAAAAAAATTTTTAAAAAGGCCCCAAACATAAAAACCCCCCCAAAAAAAAAAAAAAAAAAACCCTTTTTTAAAAAAAAACCACCTTTAAAAAAAAAAAAAAAAAAACAAAAAAAAAACAAATTTTCCCCCAAAAACAAAAATTTTAAAAAAAAACCCTTTTTTAAAAAAACCTTTAAAAAAAAATTTTAAAAAAAAAAACCTTTAAAAAAAAAAAATTGGAAAAAAAACCCCCCAAAAAAAAAAAAAACCCCCTAAAAAAACCAAACAAAAAACTTCCCAAAAAAACCCCCCCAAACAAAACCCCAAAAATTTTAAAAAAAAAATTTAAAAAAAAAAAAAAACAAACCCAAAAAAAAAAAAACCCAAAAAAATTGGGGAAAAAACCCCCCCCCCCAAAAACCCCATTTTAAAAAAAAAAAACCCCAAAAAAAAACCCAAAAAGAAAAAAAAAAAAAAAATTGGAAAAAAAACCCCAAAAAAAACCCCCAACCTTTAAAAAAAACCCACATAAAACCAAAAAAAAAAAAAAACCTTTTTAAAAAAAAAACAAAAAAAAAAATTCCCCTTAAAAAAAAAAAATTTAAAAAAAAAACCCCAAAAAAAAAAAAAGGGAAAAAAAACCCCGTTTTTAAAAAAAATTTAAAAAAAAAACCCCTTTTAAAAAAAAAAAAAAAAAAAGGGAAAAACCCCCATAACAAACACACATACTGGGGTTTCCCCCTTCCCCCTAAAAAACAACCCGGGCAAAACCCCCCAAACACAAAAAAAAATTAAAAAAACACATAAAAACCCCCCAAAAAAATTTAAAAAAACCCCCCAAAAAAAATTAAAAACCCCCCCAAAAAAAAACCCCCCCCCCCTTTCCAAAAAAAAAATTAAAAAAAAAACCCCCCAAAAAAAAAAAAATTTCCCCCTGAAAAACCCCCCCTTTTAAAAAAAAAAATTTTTTAAAAAAACCCCCCAAAAACCCCATTTTAAAAAAAAAAAAAAACCCCCAAAACAAAAAAAAACCCCCCAAAAAAAACCCAAAAAAAAAAAAACCCCCCCAAAAAAAACCCAAAAAAAAAAAAACCAAAAAAAAAATTTTAAAAAAAAAAAACAAAAACCCCATTTTCCCCCAAAAAACCCCCCCCCCAAAAAAAAAAACCCCCCCAAAAAAAACCCAAAAATTAAAACCCCCAAAAAAATTTAAAAAAAAAAACCCCCCCCAAAAAAACAAACCCCCCCCAAAAAAAAAAAACCCCCCAACAAACCCTTTACCCTAAAAAAAAAATTGGAAAAAAATTAAAAAAACAAAAAAAAAATAAAAGACCCCCCCCAAAAAAAAAAAAAAAGAAAAAAACCCCCTTAACAAACGGAAACCCCAAAAAAAAACCCCCCTTAAAAAACAAAAAAAAAAACCCCCAAAAAAAAAAAAATTTTAAAAAAAAACCCAAAAATTAAAAAAAGGAAACAAAGAAACCCCAAAAAAAAAAAATTAAAAAAAAATTTCCCAAAAAAAAAAAAAACCCAAAAAAAAAAAAAAAAAAAACCCCAAAAAACAAACAACCAAAAAAAAAAAAAAACCCCAAAAAAAACATAAAAAAAATTTTTAAAAAAAATTTCCCAAAAAACCCGGGCAAACCCTTTTCCCCCAAAAAAAAAAACAAAAAACCCCCCCCCCCAAACAAAAAAATTTAAAAAAATTTTTTTCCCCCCAAAAAAAAATTGGAAAAAAAAACCCTTTCAAAACAGGAATTTAAAAAAAAAAACCCCCCCAAAAAAAACCAAAAAGGGAAAAACCAAAAAAAAAAAACAAAAAATTTTTAAAAAAAAATTTAAAAAAAAAAAAATTTTAAAAAAATCCCTTTAAAAAAAAACCCCCGGGTAAAAAAAAATTTTAAAAAAAAAAACAAAAAACCCCCCTTTTAAAAAAAAAAAAAAAATTTTTTAAAAAACAAAAACCCCCCAAAAACCAAAACCCCAAAAAAAACAAATTAAAAAAAAAACCCCCAAAAAAAAAAAATTAAAAATTTGGGGAAAAAAAAAAAAAAAAAAAACAACGGCGGGCAAACTGTTCCCTTTTAAAAAAACACACATACTGGATCATGAAAAGAATCTTCCTCTTAAAAAAAAAAAATTTAAAAAAAAAACCCCAAAAATAAAAAAAAACCCCTTTTAAAAAAAAAAAACCCCCCCAAAACCAAAAAAAAAAAAATTAAAAAAACCAAAAAAAAACCCCTTAAAAACAAAAACCTTTAAAAAACAAACATAAAAAAAAAAACCCCCCTTTTAAAAAACCCCAAAATAAAAAAAAAATTTCCCCCTAAAATACCCTTTAAAAAAATTTTTAAAAAAAAACCCCCTTTAAAAAAAAAATACCCAAAAAACAAAAAATTTTAAAAAAAAACCTTAAAAGGTTAAAAAAAAAATTTTAAAAAAAAAAATTTTTTAAAACCCCCCAAAAAAAAAAAAAAAAAAACCCAAAAAAAACAAATTAAAAAAAAAACCCCATTTCCCCCAAAAAAAAAAATAAAAAAACCCTTTTTTAAAAAAAAATTAAAAAAACAAAAAACCCCCTTAAAAATAAAAAACCCAAAAATAAAACCCCCAAAAAAAAAAAAACCCCCAAAAACCCCAAAAAAAAAAAACCCCAAAAAATCCCCCAAAAAACCCCTTTTAAAAAAAAATTTTTTTTTTAAAAACCCCCCAAAAAAACAAACGAATCCCCAAAAACCCAAAAACATAAAAAAAAAAAATTTTTTTTTAAAAAAAATTTGGAAAAAAAAAACCCCCCAAAAAAAACCCCCAAAAAGGAAACCCCAAATTTCCCAAAAACATTTAAAAATTTTAAAACCCCCCCCCCAAAAAAAAAAACCCCAAAAAAAAACCCCCCTTTAAAAACACACATTCTGGATCATGGAAAAAACCCCCCCAAAAAAAAAAAAACCTTTAAAAAAAATCTTTAAAAAAACAAAAAGGGGAAAAAACCCCCCAAAAAAAAAAAATTGGAAAAAAATTTTAAAAAACAAAAAAAAAATTTTGGGGAAAAAACCCCCAAAAAAAAAAAAATTAAAAAAAAAAAAAAAATATTTAAAAAAAAAAACCCCCAAAAAAAACAAAAAAATTAAAAGGGAAAAAAACCCCCCAAAAAAAAACCCCCAAAAAAAATTTTAAAAAAAATCCCCAAAAAACATAAAAAAATTAAATAACCCCAAAAAAAATTTCCCCCCAAAAAAATACCCCCCAAAAAAAACCCCCAAAAAAAACCCCCTTTTAACCCCAAAACCCCCCAAAAAAAAACCCCCCAAAAAAAATTTTTTCCCAAAAAAACACAAAAAAAAAATTTCCCCCACATAACAACACCAAAAAAAAAATTTCCCCCACAAAAAAAACCCGGGCAAACCAAAAAACCTTAAAAAAAAAAACCCCTTAAAAAAAACCCCAAAAACCCCCTTTTTAAAAAAAAAATCCAAAAAAAACCCCCAAAAAAAAAAAAATTTTAAAAACCCCTTAAAAACAAACCCAATCCAAAAAACCCCAAAAAAAAAAGAAAAAAATTTTAAAAAAAAAAAACACAAAACCCCAAAACGGTCATTCCCAAAAAACCCCCCAAAAAACCCCCTTTTAAAAAAAAAAAAAACCCCCACAAAAACCCAAAAAAAAAGAAACCAAAAAAAAACCAAAAAAAAAAATTTTTTTTTAAAAAAATTGGAAAAACCCCCCAAAACCCCCCAAAAACAACAACCCAAAAAAAAAAATTTTTCCCCCAAAAAAAAAATAAAGGAAAAACCCCCCAAAAACAAAACAAAAAATTTGAAAAAATTTTTAAAAAAAAAAAAATTTTTTTTAAAAACCCCCCAAAAACCCCCAAAAAACAAACCTTTAAAAAAAAACCCCAAAAAAACACACAAAAAAATTAAAAAAAAAAAAAAAGGGGAAAAAACCCCCAAAAAAAAAACAACCTTTTTTTAAAAAACCCCCCTTTTAAAAAAAAAAAAACAAAACCCCCAAAAATCCCAAAAAAAAAAAATTTTTAAAAAAAAATTTTCCCCAAAAAAAAAAACCCCAAAAAAACCAAACCCTTTAAAAAAAAAACCAAAAAAAAATTCCCTTTAAAAAAAAAACTTTAAAAAAAAAACCCCAAAAAAACCCTTCTAAAAAAAACCTAATGGCCCCAAAAAACCCCCAAAAAAAAAAACAAACCAATTTTAAAAAAACCCCCCCAAAAAAAAAAAAAAAAACCCCCCCTTTCAAAAACCCAAAAAATTTAACCCAAAAAACCAAACCCCAAAAAAAAAGGGGAAAAGCCCTTTTCCCCATAAAGGGAAAAAAAATTCCCCACCCAAAAAAACACTTTAAATTAAAAAACCCCCCTTAAAAAAAAAAACCAAAAAAAAAAACCCCTACACAAACAACACCTTTTAAAAAAACCCCCAAAAAAACCCCCAAAAAAAAATTTTCCCCCCCCAAAAAAAAAAAAAAATAAAAAAACCCTTTTTTTAAAAAAAAAAAATTTTAAAAAAAAAAAAATTAAAAGGGTTTTAAAAAAAAAAAAAAACCAAAAAAAAAAAAAAACCACCAAAAAAAAAAAAAAATTAAAACCCCCCCCAAAAAAAAAAAAAAAAAAAAATATCCCCCCAAAAAAAAAAAAATTTTTAAAAAAAAACCCCCCTTTTAAAAAAAAAACCCCCCCAAAACCCCAAATAAAAAAATTTTTAAAAAACAAACCCCAAAAAAAAAATTTTAAAAAAAAAAACCCCCCAAAAAAAAACCCCAAAAAAAAGGGGAAAAAAAAAAACAAAAAACCCCCCCCAAACCCCCCAAAAAAAAAAAAAAAAAATATAAAAAACCCCCCAAAAAACCCCCCCCAAAAATTTAAAAACCCCCCCCAAAAAAAAAAAAAAAAAATTAAAAAATCCCTAAAAAAAAAAAAAAAAAAAAAATCCAACCCCCAAAAAAAAAAAAATTGGAAAAAAAAAAACAAAAACCCCATTTTTAAAAAAAAGAACACAAAAAAAAAAATCTCCAAAAAAAAACCCAAAAAAAAACCCCCCAAAAAGGAAACCCCAAAAAACCCCCAAAAAAAAAAAATTTTTAAAAAAACCCTTTAATAAAACAAAAAAAAACAAAAAAAAACAAACCCTTCCCCAAAAAAATTTTTAAAAAAAAACCCCAAAAAACAAACAAATTAAAAAAAACCCCCCACAAAAACCCCCTGGGAAAAAAAAAAAAAAAAAACAACCCTTTTAAAAAATCCCCAAAAAAAAAAAACCCGAAAAAAACCCCCCCCAAAAAAAAAAAAAAAAAAAAACCCCCACAAAAAAAAAGAAAAAACCCCCCAAAAAACAACCCGAACAAACTTCCAAAAAAACCCCCACCAAAAAAAAATTTTCCCCCAAAAAAAAAAAAAATAAAAAAACCAAAAAAAAAAAGGTTTTTAAAAAAAAAACCCCCCCAAAAACAACCCCAAAAAACCCCCTTTTAAAAAAAAAAAACCCCCAAAACCAAAAACCCCCCAAAAAAATCCCAAAAAAAAAACCCCCAAAAAAACCCCCCAAAAAATTTTAAAAAAAAAACCCCCCAAAAAAAAAAAACCCCCCCCAAAAAAAAAAAATTTTAAAAAAAAACCCCCCTACCCCAAAAAAAAAAAAAAAAACAAAACCCCCAAAAAAAAAACTTTAAAAAAAACCCAAAAAACCCCGGGAAAAAACCCCCCCCCAAAAAAAAAACCCGGGCAGAAAAAAAAAAAAAAAAAGGGAAAATCCCCCCCAAAAAAAAAAAAAAAAAAACCCCTTTTCCCCAAAAAAACCCCCCCAAAAAAAAACACATAAACCCCCAAAAAAAAAAAATTAAAAACCCCTAAAAAACCCAAAAAAAAAAAAACCCCCCAAAAAAAAACACAACCTTTAAAAAAACCCCAAAAAAAAAAAACCGAAAAACCCTTTTAAAAAAAAAAAAAAAGAGAAAAAAAAAAAAACCCAAAAAAAACGTTACCCTTTAAAAAAACAACTAATTTTTTTGGGAAAAACCCCCCCCCCCAAAAAAAATTTAAAAAAAACCCCCCCAAAAAAAAAAAAAAAAAAAAAACCCCCCCCACATAATGGAAAATGAACAAATCCCCCCAAAAAACACAAAAAAAAAAAACCCCCCCCCAAAAAAAAACCCAAAAAATTTAAAAACCCCCAAAAAAAAAACCCCTTTTAAAAAAAAAAAATTTTAAAAAAAAAAACCCCCCCAAAAAAAAAAATTTTCCCCAAAAAAAAAAAAAAAGGAGAGGAATTTTAAAAAAAAAAAACCCCCAAAAAAACCCCCCAAAAAAAAAAAAAAAAAACAAATTTTTAAAAAAAACCCCCCCCAAAAAAAAAAAACCCCAAAAAAAACCCCCAAAATTTAAAAAGGGGCCCCCTTTTTCCCCTTTTTAAAAAACCAAAAAGCCCCCCCCGGGGGGGAAAAAAAAATTTTTTTGGGAAAAAATTTTTAAAAAAAATCTTTAAAACCCCAAAAAAAAAAAAAAAATTTTTTTTTTTTAAAAAAAATTTTGGGAAAAAAACCCCCAAAGAAAAAAAGGGGGAAAACCCCCTTAAAAAATTTTTTTCCCCCCCCCACCAAAAAAAATTTTTTTGGGGGTTTTTTAAAAAAATTTTTGGAAAAAAAAAAAGTAAAAACCCGTTTTAAATCAACACACACATATTGGATCATGAAGAGAATCTACCTCTATACATAACAACACACACACATACTAGATCATGAACAGAATCCAAAACATAACATACATAATGGATCATAAACAGAATCTGCCTATACACATAACAACACACACATACTAGATCATGAACAGAATCTACCCAACACACACATACTGGATCATGAACAGAATCTACCTCTACACATAAAAACACAGACATACTAGATCATGAACAGAATCCACTACATAACAACTCACACATACTGAATCATGAACAGAATCTTCCTATACACATAACACACACATACTGGATCATGAACAGAATCTACCTCTACACATAACAACACACACCTACTAGATCATGAACAGAATCCACCACATAACAACACACACATACTGGATCATGAACAGAATCTACCTGTACACATAACACACACACATACTGGATCATGAACAGAATCTACTGCTACACTTAACAACACACACATAATGGATTATGAACATAATCCACTTCCACACATAACAACACACACATACTAGATCATGAACAGAATCCACCACATAACAACGCACACATACTGGATCATGAACAGAATTTACCTCTGCACATAACAAGACACACATACTGGATCATGAATAGAATATACCTCTACACATAACACACACATACTGGATCATGAACAGAATCCACCTCTGCCAATATTAACACACATACTGGATCATGAACAGAATCAACCACATAACAACGCCCACATACTGGATCATGAACACAATCTACCTCTGCACATAACAATACACACACATATTTGATCATGAACAGAATCTACCTCTACACATAACAACACACACATACTGGTGCAAGAACAGACTCCACCACTTCACATAACAACACACATATTAGTGTCTCAACAATTAAGCCCTTAAAGCAAAACTCCTCAAAAACGAATGCCCTTGTCATAGGCGACTCAGTAGTGAAACATACAGATGTCCCCCTCCCCGGGTTGGACAAGGAGAAGGTCATTGTCAGCTGTCTGTCAGGCAGCAGTTTCTGACAAATCACAGAGGCATTCAGGTCACTCAACAACAAGAAGTACAATTATGACTCTGTCATAGTACATTTTGGAATGAATGAGTTGAGACATATCTCTCTGGACTACGTGAAGAGACACATGACTGAACTCTCAGATTATGTGTGCCAGGCAGATATGACCCTAGCCATTAGCAGCATTCTGCCTTCATCCAGGATGATGCCACCATACAGACAAAAAATGATTGAATTCAATAATTGGCTTAGCTTCTGTGTCACTCCAGGGTTATCCAGTATCTGACAACCTGGTAAGACATAGTCGACAGTCCATGCTGCTTTGTCAGAGATGACCTTCACCTGTCTCCTCAAGGCATTTGGATACTGGCAAAAACACTTGCTCACCCAAAGTGCCTTTTTTTAGGCAATGTAAAAACAACAAAACTTTCAACTTTACACAACTGGTTACCTCCCCTACTGGACTCCAAAATTATAACAATTTAACCTCAGTCTTAGATTGGATTCTTGTCTCAGACCCTCTGAAATACTCAAACACTAATATACTTTCCAAAACTTTAAGTGACCATCTACCAGCCTATACGTACAGAAACACTGCCCAAAAGCCCAAAACCCACAACTACAAAATGTCTAGAAACCTAACAAAGGTCAATCAGAACCAATTTAATATCGTACTAAAATCATTAAATTGGTCCCCATTACTTCAACAAAACATTCCTTGATACCCCCAACTTTCTGGCCCCTTTTAGAACAAAAAGAACTAAGTCTAATCATGCACCTTGGCTAACCAAAACAACAAAACAGACATTAGAAATTTGAGACAGAGCTTGGAAAATTTAGCTTAAAAATAAAAATGAAACCAACCTGTACAACTACAGGTACCTATGTAATAAAGCTAAAAAGTTAGTGAATGCATATAAAAAATTACTTTTCAAAGCAGTTATCTAACCATAAAAACAATCCAAAAACTTTTGGGAAAACCATCACTTCACTCCTGAACCTTGGATCCATACAGAACCCCTCCCCAAATCTAGACAAGTCTCCTACCGAAATAGCCAACATGTTTGATACCCATTTTATCAATAGTACAGCAACATCAGTCTTAGACTTCAACTCTAATACTACTTCCAACAATCTCACAAACTCACCCCCTCCCCTACAAACAACCAATACAGTAAATAACACCTCATCTACCCACAACCAAGATCCCATAAGTCCTCATTTCTCTTTACAAGTTGTTCCTACTTCGTCAGTCCATAAACGCCTCCTTAAGCTCAAGCCTTGCTCATCCTCCTCTGACAATCTGCCATCAGAATACGTACAACTTGCCACCGACTCTATTGCATACCCAGTTTGCATACTTATAAATTGATCCAATTTGAATCATATGTCCGTACTCTGTGGTAAAAATCAGTAATAACCCCTCTAACCAAAGGAGGTAAATCAAATGGGATTACAAACTGCAGACCCATCTCTATCCTTTCTTCTCCATCCAAACTACTAGAAAGATGCATGCATACACAACTGCTAAACCACCTTACCCATAACAACCTCCTCACACCCACCTGACATGGTTTGAGGCCTGGGCACAGTACAACTACAGATCTCATCTCTTTCACAGATACAGTCAACAAAGCTAGGGACTCCAACCTACACAAATCTGTATTAGTACTAGACTTGTCAAAGGTATTTGACACAGTCTCACATAACAAACTACTTTAGAGACTCTCAGAAACAGGATGTGCATCACTGTATTAGTACTAGACTTGTGAAAGGCATGTGACACAGTCTCACATGACAAACTACTTTAGAGACTCTCAGAAACAGGATGTGCATCTCTGTATTAGTACTAGACTTGTGAAAGGCATTTGACACAGTCTCACATAACAAACTACTTTAGAGACTCTCAGAAACAGGATGTGCATCTCTGTATTAGTACTAGACTTGTGAAAGGCATTTGACACAGTCTCACATGACAAACTACTTTAGAGACTCTCAGAAACAGGATGTGCATCTCTGTATTAGTACTAGACTTGTGAAAGGCATTTGACACAGTCTCACATGACAAACTACTTTAGAGACTCTCAGAAACAGGATGTGCATCTCTGTATTAGTACTAGACATGTGAAAGGCATTTGACACAGTCTCACATGACAAACTACTTTAGAGACTCTCAGAAACAGGATGTGCATCTCTGTATTAGTACTAGACTTGTGAAAGGCCTTTGACACAGTCTCACATGACAAACTACTTTAGAGACTCTCAGAAACAGGATGTGCATCTCTGTATTAGTACTAGACATGTGAAAGGCATTTGACACAGTCTCACATGACAAACTACTTTAGAGACTCTCAGAAACAGGATGTGCATCTCTGTATTAGTACTAGACATGTGAAAGGCATTTGACACAGTCTCACATGACAAACTACTTTAGAGACACTCAGAAACAGGATGTGCATCTCTGTATTAGTACTAGACTTGTGAAAGGCATTTGACACAGTCTCACACAACAAACTACTTTAGAGACTCTCAGAAACAGGATGTGCATCTCTTTATTACTACTAGACTTGTGAAAGGCATTTGACACAGTCTCACACGACAAACTACTTTAGAGACTCTCGGAAACAGGATGTGCATCACTGTATTAGTACTAGACTTGTGAAAGGCATTTGACACAGTCTCACATAACAAACTACTTTAGAGACTCTCAGAAACAGGATGTGCATCTCTGTATTAGTACTAGACTTGTGAAAGGCATTTGACACAGTCTCACATAAACTACTTTAGAGACTCTCAGAAACAGGATGTGCATCTCTGTATTAGTACTAGACTTGTGAAAGGCATTTGACACAGTCTCACACAATGAACTACTTTAGAGACTCTCAGAAACAGGATGTGCATCTCTGTATTAGTACTAGACTTGTGAAAGGCATTTGACACAGTCTCACACGACAAACTACTTTAGAGACTCAGAAACAGGATGTGCATCTCTGTATTAGTACTAGACTTGTGAAAGGCATTTGACACAGTCTCACACGACAAACTACTTTAGAGACTCTCAGAAACAGGATGTGCATCTCTGTATTAGTACTAGACTTGTGAAAGGCATTTGACACAGTCTCACACAACAAACTACTTTAGAGACTCTCAGAAACAGGATGTGCATCTCTGTATTAGTACTAGACTTGTGAAAGGCATTTGACACAGTCTCACATAAACTACTTTAGAGACTCTCAGAAACAGGATGTGCATCTCTGTATTAGTACTAGACTTGTGCATTACACAGTCTCATACAAACTACTTTAGAGACTCTCAGAAACAGGATGTGCATCTCTGTATTAGTACTAGACTTGTGAAAGGCATTGACACAGTCTCACATAAACTACTTTAGAGACTCTCAGAAACAGGATGTGCATCTCTGTATTAGTACTAGACTTGTGAAAGGCATTTGACACAGTCTCACATGACAAACTACTTTAGAGACTCTCAGAAACAGGATGCGCATCTCTGTATTAGTACTCGACTTGTGAAAGGCATTTGACACAGTCTCATACAAACCACTTTAGAGACTCTCAGAAACAGGATGTATCTCTGTATTAGTACTAGACTTGTGAAAGGCATTTGACAGTCTCACACAACAAACTACTTTAGAGACTCTCAGAAACAGGATGTGCATCTCTGTATTAGTACTAGACTTGTGAAAGGCATTTGACACAGTCTCACATGACAAACTAATTTAGAGACTCTCAGAAACAGGATGTGCATCTCTGTATTAGTACTAGACTTGTGAAAGGCATTTGACACAGTCTCACATGACAAACTACTTTAGAGACTCTCAGAAACAGGATGTGCATCTCTGTATTAGTACTAGACTTGTGAAAGGCATTTGACACAGTCTCACATAACAAACTACTTTAGAGACTCTCAGAAACAGGATGTGCATCTCTGTATTAGTACTAGACTTGTGAAAGGCATTTGACACAGTCTCACATAAACTACTTTAGAGACTCTCAGAAACAGGATGTGCATCTCTGTATTAGTACTAGACTTGTGAAAGGCATTTGACACAGTCTCACACAACAAACTACTTTAGAGACTCTCAGAAACAGGATGTGCATCTCTGTATTAGTACTAGACTTGTGAAAGGCATTTGACACAGTCTCACATAAACTACTTTAGAGACTCTCAGAAACAGGATGTGCATCTCTGTATTAGTACTAGACTTGTGAAAGGCATTTGACACAGTCTCACACAACAAACTACTTTAGAGACTCTCAGAAACAGGATGTGCATCTCTGTATTAGTACTAGACTTGTGAAAGGCATTTGACACAGTCTCACACAACAAACTACTTTAGAGACTCTCAGAAACAGGATGTGCATCTCTGTATTAGTACTAGACTTGTGAAAGGCATTTGACACAGTCTCACACAACAAACTACTTTAGAGACTCTCAGAAACAGGATGTGCATCTCTGTATTAGTACTAGACTTGTGAAAGGCATTTGACACAGTCTCACACGACAAACTACTTTAGAGACTCAGAAACAGGATGTGCATCTCTGTATTAATACTAGACTTGTGAGGGCATTTGACACAGTCTCACATGACAAACTACTTTAGAGACTCTCAGAAACAGGATGTGCATCTTTAGAGACTCTCAGAAACAGGATGTGCATCTCTGTATTAGTACTAGACTTGTGAAAGGCATTTGACACAGTCTCACATAACAAACTACTTTAGAGACTCTCAGAAACAGGATGTGCATCTCTGTATTAGTACTAGACTTGTGAAAGGCATTTGACACAGTCTCACATAACAAACTACTTTAGAGACTCTCAGAAACAGGATGTGCATCTCTGTATTAGTACTAGACTTGTGAAAGGCATTTGACACAGTCTCAACTACTTTAGAGACTCTCAGAAACAGGATCTGCATCTCTGTATTAGTACTAGACTTGTGAAAGGCATGTGACACAGTCTCACACAACAAACTACTTTAGAGACTCTCAGAAACAGGATGTGCATCTCTGTATTAGTACTAGACTTGTGAAAGGCATTTGACACAGTCTCACATGACAAACTACTTTAGAGACTCTCAGAAACAGGATGTGCATCTCTGTATTAGTACTAGACTTGTGAAAGGCATTTGACACAGTCTCACATAACAAACTACTTTAGAGACTCTCAGAAACAGGATGTGCATCTCTGTATTAGTACTAGACATGAAAGTATTGAAAGGGTTGACACAGTCTCACATGACAAACTACTTTAGAGACTCTCGGAAACAGGATGTGCATCTCTTTATTAGTTAGACTTAGAAAGGCATTTGACACAGTCTCACATGACAAACTATTTTAGAGACTCTCAGAAACAGGATGTGCATCTCTGTATTAGTACTAGACTTGTGAAAGGCATTTGACACAGTCTCACATAACAAACTACTTTAGAGACTCTCAGAAACAGGATGTGCATCTCTGTATTAGTACTAGACTTGTGAAAGGCATTTGACACAGTCTCACATAACAAACTACTTTAGAGACTCTCAGAAACAGGATGTGCATCTCTGTATTAGTACTAGACTTGTGAAAGGCATTTGACACAGTCTCACATGACAAACTACTTTAGAGACTCTCAGAAACAGGATGTGCATCTCTGTATTAGTACTAGACTTGTGAAAGGCATTTGACACAGTCTCACATAACAAACTACTTTAGAGACTCTCAGAAACAGGATGTGCATCTCTGTATTAATACTAGACTTGTGAAAGGCATTTGACACAGTCTCACATAAACTACTTTAGAGACTCTCGGAAACAGGATGCATCTCTCTATTAGTACTAGACTTGTGAAGGCATTTGACACAGTCTCACATGACAAACTACTTTAGAGACTCTCAGAAACAGGATGCATCTCTGTATTAGTACTAGACTTGTGAAAGGCATTTGACACAGTCTCACACAAAACTACTTTAGAGACTCTCAGAAACAGGATGTGCACTGTATTAGTACTAGACTTGTGAAAGGCATTTGACACAGTCTCACATGACAAACTACTTTAGAGACTCTCAGAAACAGGATGTGCATCTCTGTATTAGTACTAGACTTGTGAAAGGCATTTGACACAGTCTCACATGACAAACTACTTTAGAGACTCTCAGAAACAGGATGTGCATCTCTGTATTAGTACTAGACTTGTGAAAGGCATTTGACACAGTCTCACACAACAAACTACTTTAGAGACTCTCAGAAACAGGATGTGCATCTCTGTATTAGTACTAGACTTGTGAAAGGCATTTGACACAGTCAACTATAACAAACTACTTTAGAGACTCTCAGAAACAGGATGTGCATCTCTGTATTAGTACTAGACTTGTGAAAGGCATTTGACACAGTCTCACATGACAAACTACTTTAGAGACTCTCAGAAACAGGATGTGCATCTCTGTATTAGTACTAGACTTGTGAAAGGCATTTGACACAGTCTCACACAACAAACTACTTTAGAGACTCTCAGAAACAGGATGTGCATCTCTGTATTAGTACTAGACTTGTGAAAGGCATTTGACACAGTCTCACATGACAAACTACTTTAGAGACTCTCAGAAACAGGATGTGCATCTCTGTATTAGTACTAGACTTGTGAAAGGCATTTGACACAGTCTCACATGACAAACTACTTTAGAGACTCTCAGAAACAGGATGTGCATCTCTGTATTAGTACTAGACTTGTGAAAGGCATTTGACACAGTCTCACACAACAAACTACTTTAGAGACTCTCAGAAACAGGATGTGCATCTCTGTATTAGTACTAGACTTGTGAAAGGCATTTGACACAGTCTCACACAACAAACTACTTTAGAGACTCTCAGAAACAGGATGTGCATCTCTGTATTAGTACTAGACTTGTGAAAGGCATTTGACACAGTCTCACACAACAAACTACTTTAGAGACTCTCAGAAACAGGATGTGCATCTCTGTATTAGTACTAGACTTGTGAAAGGCATTTGACACAGTCTCACACGACAAACTACTTTAGAGACTCTCAGAAACAGGATGTGCATCTCTGTATTAGTACTAGACTTGTGAAAGGCATTTGACACAGTCTCACATGACAAACTACTTTAGAGACTCTCAGAAACAGGATGTGCATCTCTGTATTAGTACTAGACTTGTGAAAGGCATTTGACACAGTCTCACATGACAAACTACTTTAGAGACTCTCAGAAACAGGATGTGCATCTCTGTATTAGTACTAGACTTGTGAAAGGCATTTGACACAGTCTCACATGACAAACTACTTTAGAGACTCAGAAACAGGATGTGCATCTCTGTATTAGTACTAGACTTGTGAAAGGCATTTGACACAGTCTCACATAAACTACTTTAGAGACTCAGAAACAGGATGTGCATCTCTGTATTAGTACCTAGACTTGTGAAATTTGACACAGTCTCACATGACAAACTACTTTAGAGACTCTCAGAAACAGGATGTGCATCTCTGTATTAGTACTAGACTTGTGAAGGTGATTGACACAGTCTCACATGACAAACTACTTTAGAGACTCTCAGACAGGATGTGCATCTCTGTATTAGTACTAGACTTGTGAAAGGCATTTGACACAGTCTCACATGACAAACTACTTTAGAGACTCTCAGAAACAGGATGTGCATCTCTGTATTAGTACTAGACTTGTGAAAGGCATTTGACACAGTCTCACATGACAAACTACTTTAGAGACTCTCAGAAACAGGATGTGCATCTCTGTATTAGTACTAGACTTGTGAAAGGCATTTGACACAGTCTCACATGACAAACTACTTTAGAGACTCTCAGAAACAGGATGTGCATCTCTGTATTAGTACTAGACTTGTGAAAGGCATTTGACACAGTCTCACATAACAAACTACTTTAGAGACTCTCGGAAACAGGATGTGCATCTCTGTATTAGTACTAGACTTGTGAAAGGCATTTGACACAGTCTCACATGACAAACTACTTTAGAGACTCTCAGAAACAGGATGTGCATCTCTGTATTAGTACTAGACTTGTGAAAGGCACAGTCACATGACAAACTACTTTAGAGACTCTCAGAAACAGGATGTGCATCTCTGTATTAGTACTAGACTTGTGAAAGGCATTTGACACAGTCTCACACGACAAACTACTTTAGAGACTCTCAGAAACAGGATGTGCATCTCTGTATTAGTACTAGACTTGTGAAAGGCATTTGACACAGTCTCACATAACAAACTACTTTAGAGACTCTCAGAAACAGGATGTGCATCTCTGTATTAGTACTAGACTTGTGAAAGGCATTTGACACAGTCTCACATAACAAACTACTTTAGAGACTCTCAGAAACAGGATGTGCATCTCTGTATTAGTACTAGACTTGTGAAAGGCATTTGACACAGTCTCACATGACAAACTACTTTAGAGACTCTCAGAAACAGGATGTGCATCTCTGTATTAGTACTAGACTTGTGAAAGGCATTTGACACAGTCTCACATAAACTACTTTAGAGACTCTCAGAAACAGGATGTGCATCTCTGTATTAGTACTAGACTTGTGAAAGGCATTTGACACAGTCTCACATAACAAACTACTTTAGAGACTCTCAGAAACAGGATGTGCATCTCTGTATTAGTACTAGACTTGTGAAAGGCATTTGACACAGTCTCACACGACAAACTACTTTAGAGACTGTCAGAAACAGGATGTGCATCTCTTTATTATTACTAGACTTGTGAAAGGTATTTGACAAAGTCTCACATAACAAACTACTTTAGAGACTCTCGGAAACAGGATGTGCATCTCTGTATTAGTACTAGACTTGTGAAAGGCATTTGACACAGTCTCCCA
>NC_056750.1:78565054-78592554 GCF_019279795.1 Protopterus annectens
GAAACAGGATGTGCATCTCTGTATTAGTACTAGACTTGTGAAAGGCATTTGACACAGTCTCACATGACAAACTACTTTAGAGACTCTCAGAAACAGGATGTGCATCTCTGTATTAGTACTAGACTTGTGAAAGGCATTTGACACAGTCTCACATAACAAACTACTTTAGAGACTCTCAGAAACAGGATGTGCATCTCTGTATTAGTACTAGACTTGTGAAAGGCATTTGACACAGTCTCACATGACAAACTACTTTAGAGACTCTCAGAAACAGGATGTGCATCTCTGTATTAGTACTAGACTTGTGAAAGGCATTTGACACAGTCTCACATAACAAACTACTTTAGAGACTCTCAGAAACAGGATGTGCATCTCTGTATTAGTACTAGACTTGTGAAAGGCATTTGACACAGTCTCACATAACAAACTACTTTAGAGACTCTCAGAAACAGGATGTGCATCTCTGTATTAGTACTAGACTTGTGAAAGGCATTTGACACAGTCTCACATAACAAACTACTTTAGAGACTCTCAGAAACAGGATGTGCATCTCTGTATTAGTACTAGACTTGTGAAAGGCATTTGACACAGTCTCACATGACAAACTACTTTAGAGACTCTCAGAAACAGGATGTGCATCTCTGTATTAGTACTAGACTTGTGAAAGGCATTTGACACAGTCTCACATGACAAACTACTTTAGAGACTCTCAGAAACAGGATGTGCATCTCTGTATTAGTACTAGACTTGTGAAAGGCATTTGACACAGTCTCACATGACAAACTACTTTAGAGACTCTCAGAAACAGGATGTGCATCTCTGTATTAGTACTAGACTTGTGAAAGGCATTTGACACAGTCTCACATGACAAACTACTTTAGAGACTCTCAGAAACAGGATGTGCATCTCTGTATTAGTACTAGACTTGTGAAAGGCATTTGACACAGTCTCACATGACAAACTACTTTAGAGACTCTCAGAAACAGGATGTGCATCTCTGTATTAGTACTAGACTTGTGAAAGGCATTTGACACAGTCTCACATAACAAACTACTTTAGAGACTCTCAGAAACAGGATGTGCATCTCTGTATTAGTACTAGACTTGTGAAAGGCATTTGACACAGTCTCACATAACAAACTACTTTAGAGACTCTCAGAAACAGGATGTGCATCTCTGTATTAGTACTAGACTTGTGAAAGGCATTTGACACAGTCTCACATGACAAACTACTTTAGAGACTCTCAGAAACAGGATGTGCATCTCTGTATTAGTACTAGACTTGTGAAAGGCATTTGACACAGTCTCACATGACAAACTACTTTAGAGACTCTCAGAAACAGGATGTGCATCTCTGTATTAGTACTAGACTTGTGAAAGGCATTTGACACAGTCTCACATGACAAACTACTTTAGAGACTCTCAGAAACAGGATGTGCATCTCTGTATTAGTACTAGACTTGTGAAAGGCATTTGACACAGTCTCACATAACAAACTACTTTAGAGACTCTCAGAAACAGGATGTGCATCTCTGTATTAGTACTAGACTTGTGAAAGGCATTTGACACAGTCTCACATGACAAACTACTTTAGAGACTCTCAGAAACAGGATGTGCATCTCTGTATTAGTACTAGACTTGTGAAAGGCATTTGACACAGTCTCACATAACAAACTACTTTAGAGACTCTCAGAAACAGGATGTGCATCTCTGTATTAGTACTAGACTTGTGAAAGGCATTTGACACAGTCTCACATGACAAACTACTTTAGAGACTCTCAGAAACAGGATGTGCATCTCTGTATTAGTACTAGACTTGTGAAAGGCATTTGACACAGTCTCACATAACAAACTACTTTAGAGACTCTCAGAAACAGGATGTGCATCTCTGTATTAGTACTAGACTTGTGAAAGGCATTTGACACAGTCTCACATGACAAACTACTTTAGAGACTCTCAGAAACAGGATGTGCATCTCTGTATTAGTACTAGACTTGTGAAAGGCATTTGACACAGTCTCACATGACAAACTACTTTAGAGACTCTCAGAAACAGGATGTGCATCTCTGTATTAGTACTAGACTTGTGAAAGGCATTTGACACAGTCTCACATGACAAACTACTTTAGAGACTCTCAGAAACAGGATGTGCATCTCTGTATTAGTACTAGACTTGTGAAAGGCATTTGACACAGTCTCACATAACAAACTACTTTAGAGACTCTCAGAAACAGGATGTGCATCTCTGTATTAGTACTAGACTTGTGAAAGGCATTTGACACAGTCTCACATGACAAACTACTTTAGAGACTCTCAGAAACAGGATGTGCATCTCTGTATTAGTACTAGACTTGTGAAAGGCATTTGACACAGTCTCACATAACAAACTACTTTAGAGACTCTCAGAAACAGGATGTGCATCTCTGTATTAGTACTAGACTTGTGAAAGGCATTTGACACAGTCTCACATGACAAACTACTTTAGAGACTCTCAGAAACAGGATGTGCATCTCTGTATTAGTACTAGACTTGTGAAAGGCATTTGACACAGTCTCACATAACAAACTACTTTAGAGACTCTCAGAAACAGGATGTGCATCTCTGTATTAGTACTAGACTTGTGAAAGGCATTTGACACAGTCTCACATGACAAACTACTTTAGAGACTCTCAGAAACAGGATGTGCATCTCTGTATTAGTACTAGACTTGTGAAAGGCATTTGACACAGTCTCACATGACAAACTACTTTAGAGACTCTCAGAAACAGGATGTGCATCTCTGTATTAGTACTAGACTTGTGAAAGGCATTTGACACAGTCTCACATGACAAACTACTTTAGAGACTCTCAGAAACAGGATGTGCATCTCTGTATTAGTACTAGACTTGTGAAAGGCATTTGACACAGTCTCACATGACAAACTACTTTAGAGACTCTCAGAAACAGGATGTGCATCTCTGTATTAGTACTAGACTTGTGAAAGGCATTTGACACAGTCTCACATGACAAACTACTTTAGAGACTCTCAGAAACAGGATGTGCATCTCTGTATTAGTACTAGACTTGTGAAAGGCATTTGACACAGTCTCACATGACAAACTACTTTAGAGACTCTCAGAAACAGGATGTGCATCTCTGTATTAGTACTAGACTTGTGAAAGGCATTTGACACAGTCTCACATGACAAACTACTTTAGAGACTCTCAGAAACAGGATGTGCATCTCTGTATTAGTACTAGACTTGTGAAAGGCATTTGACACAGTCTCACATGACAAACTACTTTAGAGACTCTCAGAAACAGGATGTGCATCTCTGTATTAGTACTAGACTTGTGAAAGGCATTTGACACAGTCTCACATGACAAACTACTTTAGAGACTCTCAGAAACAGGATGTGCATCTCTGTATTAGTACTAGACTTGTGAAAGGCATTTGACACAGTCTCACATGACAAACTACTTTAGAGACTCTCAGAAACAGGATGTGCATCTCTGTATTAGTACTAGACTTGTGAAAGGCATTTGACACAGTCTCACATAACAAACTACTTTAGAGACTCTCAGAAACAGGATGTGCATCTCTGTATTAGTACTAGACTTGTGAAAGGCATTTGACACAGTCTCACATGACAAACTACTTTAGAGACTCTCAGAAACAGGATGTGCATCTCTGTATTAGTACTAGACTTGTGAAAGGCATTTGACACAGTCTCACATAACAAACTACTTTAGAGACTCTCAGAAACAGGATGTGCATCTCTGTATTAGTACTAGACTTGTGAAAGGCATTTGACACAGTCTCACATAACAAACTACTTTAGAGACTCTCAGAAACAGGATGTGCATCTCTGTATTAGTACTAGACTTGTGAAAGGCATTTGACACAGTCTCACACAACAAACTACTTTAGAGACTCTCAGAAACAGGATGTGCATCTCTGTATTAGTACTAGACTTGTGAAAGGCATTTGACACAGTCTCACATAACAAACTACTTTAGAGACTCTCAGAAACAGGATGTGCATCTCTGTATTAGTACTAGACTTGTGAAAGGCATTTGACACAGTCTCACATAACAAACTACTTTAGAGACTCTCAGAAACAGGATGTGCATCTCTGTATTAGTACTAGACATGTGAAAGGCATTTGACACAGTCTCACACAACAAACTACTTTAGAGACTCTCAGAAACAGGATGTGCATCTCTGTATTAGTACTAGACATGTGAAAGGCATTTGACAGAGTCTCACACAACAAACTACTTTAGAGACTCTCAGAAACAGGATGTGCATCTCTGTATTAGTACTAGACTTGTGAAAGGCATGTGACACAGTCTCACATGACAAACTACTTTAGAGACTCTCAGAAACAGGATGTGCATCTCTGTATTAATACTAGACTTGTGAAAGGAATTTGACACAGTCTCACATAACAAACTACTTTAGAGACTCTCAGAAACAGGATGTGCATCTCTGTATTAGTACTAGACTTGTGAAAGGCATGTGACACAGTCTCACACAATGAACTACTTTAGAGACTCTCAGAAACAGGATGTGCATCTCTGTATTAGTACTAGACTTGTGAAAGGCATTTGACACAGTCTCACATAAACTACTTTAGAGACTCTCAGAAACAGGATGTGCATCTCTGTATTAGTACTAGACTTGTGAAAGGCATGTGACACAGTCTCACATAAACTACTTTAGAGACTCTCAGAAACAGGATGTGCATCTCTGTATTAGTACTAGACTTGTGAAAGGCATTTGACACAGTCTCACATGACAAACTACTTTAGAGACTTTCAGAAACAGGATGTGCATCATCCCCCAAACAATAGTTTAGCAGCTACTTGTCCAACAGACATCAATGTGTAAAGTGGCAACATTGTCTTTCTCAATACCAAACTAAGAAAACCAGTGTCCCACAGGGGTCCATTCTAGGACCCCTTCTCTTTAACATATTTATAACCAACTTTCGCATGGCCACCGATCACTGCACACTAATACAATATGCTGATGATTCAACAATCATATCCTCCTCTACCAGTATGTCTGACCTGCTGCAAAAAGCACAGACTGCTTTCAATGCAGTAGAATCATGGCTAACCAATGCACAATTATTACTAAACCCAAATAAAACTAAGCTCTTACTTTTCACAAGCATAAATAACATATCTGATTTCAAAATCTACTCCAGTATCAAAACTGAAATTGAAATAGTAACTAGTGCTAAACTTTTGAGTATAACCATAGACAACAAACTCACATTTGATCAACATATACTGAATGCCACAAAAAACCCATGTAAATCTAGGAACATTATATAAGGCATAAAAACTACACAAACCCAGATACCAAAAAAGTACTTGCTAATACCTAACTGATCCCCTCTTTATACCATGGTGCTGTCATTTTTACAAATCTACGCACCTCCCACAAAACCAAACTTCAGTCCGGTTATTATAAAATTGCTAAATTTGTCACCAGCTTACCATATTACACTCACCACCATTATGCACTAAAGGAACTCATCTGGCTAGAATTCCCCCACTACCTAGATTATTTACAACTCTCAATTGTACAAAAACTAATTTATCATCCTGACAACTGTCCAGCCCTAAAATGTACCCTACAAACTTATATACCCACCAGAAACCTCCGATCTGCTAATAGGCAACTTATTCACAAACCCAATAAAAGAGCCGGTGAGAGTCTCTACGCCTATGCCATAGCTAAAATTTGGAACAACTTGCCAGACAATATCATTAACACTGAAAACTGCAAAAGATTCAAACTTATGCTAAAAAACACTTCTACAACTCCTGGACCTGCCCATGCCTAACAACTAGTTCCTAACATCCCCCTTCCTATGGGTTTTTCTTTCTTCCCTCCACTCTCCTTCAACTCTCTACCATACTAACTCCATTTTTCTCTGCTCATCGCTCTAAACCCTCAGCCTATAGTACAGCACCTCTCAAATAGAAACTAACCACATCACTCAAAGAAACAATAACTAAAACCTCCTGTTCTACTTCTTCTATGTCACTTAACTCAGTAAACCCTAATAACCTATATAACAACTTTATTCTTCCATCACCATCTCTAAAACAAAAACCCACTAATTATTTGAAGTTCCATTTGAATCTACCATCAAAAATATATATGTATTCTTGTATCTACGTTTGTAAAAATGTCCTAATGTGTACAACTTATAACTATGTATAAACCTAGAATTTGTCTAATATTTGATATTACTGTTAACTGCCGTGCTTTGTATTTTGTAAGTATTTGGAACCTTGTTATAATATTATAAATAAGGAAACTGAAAGCCATCTTGAAAGATCTATGGACGCTGCTTAACAATGCACTGAGCTGTAATAGGTTCATAGGTTCATAGGTCATAGGATGATACCAGGCTATTGACCCAGAGGCCCTTATAAGCCTAGCCAAGAATTTTGCCCATGTTCCCACAGAGTCAGCACCTGTTTCTCCTGTCCAGCAGGGACACAGGTGGGATCCCATGGGTGTATTTTCTGTTTCCCATCCAGTCGTCCAGGTTTCTCTTAAAGAGGGCTAGAGAGGTACTCTGCTTAACATGGATAGGGAGTCTATTCCACAGATGGAGGAGTCTTTGGGACACAAATCGATCCTGCCAACAAGTTCTATTAATGTCACAGTCCAGGTTAAGGCCTTGCATGCAGGTTGCCTGAGTGGAGTTTGTCTTACGGATATGCAGCAACTCCATCAAGGCTGGGTCTGAAATGGCCTTGTATGTCAGACACAGGTCACCTCTGAGCAGTCTGTATATATACTTTATAAACCATCATCCTGCCCTGTCCTGTCCTCCTTGGTATCTATCTACACACCAACTCGCAGACTTCGTACCTCTAACCAACAGCTCCTTGACATCTACCAACCAAAGAAACTATTGATAGACTACTTTATAAATCCACCCTATCCCAGGCATGGAATAACCTCCCATCCCAATTATGCTCCATTACACACTCTTCACAATTTAAGAAATAACTCAAGCTACACTTTATGAGAACCAAAATTTGTATTTGCCATGACCGTATCTAACTCCAATTCTTCTCTGTAGTACACAGTTCATTGCAACTTCACAGCATACTTTTTTATCACTCCAATACTATTGCTCTTGTACCACAATATCATACAATCCTCTCAGTATATTATCTCCCACATTTATTTCACTGACATCTCATTACAGCCCTAGATATCCCTTTCACCCCTTTCGTGAATCCTGCTATATACCTTACCACACCAGTGAACAATCAGAGTTAGTATTTCCCCAGTGCACATGGCTACTGCATGTGATGACATCAGACAAGACTGCTATACCCCATTTCTAATCTTATAATGTTTATGAGTATTCAAGTATATCTGCTCTGTGACTATTAATTAGTCAAAGGTATTACCCCACCCTTGGAGTGAACAGGTGTGAACTACATACCTCCTGCAAACAATCTGTACTAGTCCAATATGCTGATGATTCAGCTCTCATCTGCACTTCCAACAATATATCTGACCTTCACACACTCACCCAGGACACCTTTCTATCTGTGGAAAAATGGCTAGCTGATAATCTACTTATCCTAAACCCCAAGAAAACCAAACTCCTGTTATTCTTCCCCCAGACTCTCTCTCACCTAAAATCTACCTTTCTCATCTCATCCTCCAATAACACCACCATACAACCTGACTCCCACACAAAACTTCTAGGTGCCATCATTGATGACAACCTTAACTTTAACCTACACATCCTTCAAAGTATAAAGAAAACTCACCAAAAGCTGGGTATGTTCTACCAAAACCATAGATTCCTGACCTATGATGCTAGACTGTCCCTGTCACAGGCTCTTCTTTTCCCCTCCCTTCTCTATACCACCCCAATACTAACTAATATTCAAACAACTACCCTGGCCAAACTCCAACAAACTTACCACAAAATAGCAAGATTCATCACAAACTCCACACATAACTCACACGACTGCATCACACTCAATTCACTACAATGGCTAGAACTCCCTCAACAACTCCTTCTATCTCATTTACAAATTATTCACTCCATACTTTATAAACCATCATCCTGCCCTGTCCTGTCCTCCTTGGTATCTATTTTTGTGTGTACTCTTTGCATATTGTTTTCCCTTACTTTCTTGTAATATAGTAAATGTACTTAACTCTGGAGCTTAACTCCTCGGGCCTCTACTGAAAATGGACATGTATCCAGCTAGACTAGCCCGGTCAACAAATGTAAAATAAATAAATAAAAATAAATATCTACACACCAACTCGCAGACTTTGTACCTCTAACCAACAACTCCTTGACATCTACCAACCAAAGAAACTATTGATAGACTACTTTATAAATCCACCCTATCGCAGGCATGGAATAACCTCTCATCCCAATTATGCTCCATTGCACACTCTTCACAATTTAAGAAATAACTCAAGCTACACTTTATGAGAACCAAAATTTGTATTTGCCATGACCGTATCTAACTCCAATTCTTCTCTGTAGTACACAGTTCATTGCAACTTCACAGCATACTTTTTTATCACTCCAATACTATTACTCTTGTACCACAATATCATACAATCCTCTCAGTACATTATCTCCCACATTTATTTCACTGACATCTCATTACAGCCCTAGATATCCCTTCCACCCCTTTCGTGAATCCTGCTATATACCTTACCATGTGCATGTACTGAGGCTGTAGTTTGTTGTTACACTACCCAGCAGCTCCCACACAGTGACAGTCATGTCTCTGCTTGTGCATGTACTGAGGCTGTAGTTTGTTGTGACACTACCCAGCTGCTCCCACACAGTGACAGTCATGTCCCTGCTTGTGCATGTACTGAGGTGTAGTTTGTTGTTACACTACCCAGCAGCTCCCACACAGTGCCAGTCATGTTCTTGTTTGTTCATGTAGATGTACATGAAGGTGCAGTTTGTTGTTACACTACCCAGCAGCTCTCACACAGTGCCAGTCATGTCCTTGCTTGTGCATGTACTGAGGTGTAGTTTGTTGTTACTACACAACCCAGCAGCTCTCACACAGTGACAGTCATGTCCTTGTGGATGTACTGAGGTGTAGTTTGTTGTTACACCACCCAGAAGCTCCCACACAGTGCCAGTCATGTCTTTGAGGATGTACTGAGGTGTAGTTTGTTTTTACACTACCCAGCAGCTCCCACACAGTGCCAGTCATGTCCCCGCTTGTGCATGTACTGAGGTGTAGTTTGTTGTTACACTTCCCAGCAGCTCTCACACAGTGACAGTCATGTATCTGCTTGTGCATGTACTGAGGTGTAGTTTGTTGTTACACTTCCCAGCAGCTCCCACACAGTGACAGTCATGTCCTTGCTTGTTCATGTAAGTGTACATGAAGGTGCAGTTTGTTGTTACACTACCCAGCAGCTCCCACACAGTATCAGTCATGTCCCTGCTTGTGCATGTATTGAGGTGTAGTTTGTTGTTACTACACTACCCAGCAGCTTCCACACAGTGACAGTCATGTCCTTATAGATGTACAGAGGTGTAGTTTGTCTTACAGATATGCAGCAACTCCATCAAGGCTGGGACTGAAATGGCCTTGTATGCCAGACACAGGTCACCTGTGAGCAGTCTGTATGAGACTGAGTAGAGGGACAGAGCTTTTAGGCTATCTGTTTAGGATAGGTGTTTGAGACCCTGGATTTTCCTGGTCAGGAACCTCTATCGTCTCTCCAACTGCTGCATGTGCTTGGCAAGGTACATGCCAAAGTGTGCATCGTACTCGATAATGGGTCTGATAAGGGAAGAGTACAGGGATGTTATGACCTCCTTGTTCCTGAATGAAATACCCTTATTTATGAGGTGGGCCATGTAGAAAGCCTTCTGCACAACGGAGGCAACATGGTGGTCAAAAGTCAGGTTGCTATCAACCTGGGTGCCGAAGTCCATCATGACTGATTGCATACTTAGTAAGTTGTTATTAATGTGATAATTAGTGGGAATGACATTTTCCCCAAAGGGGCTAATGATGCATTTCTTGACATTCAGTTTGAGGCCATGCTTCTGTTACCAGTCATTAGTTTGGCTAAGGCCATCTTGGAGTATGTTCACATCACTAGGGGAATTTAAGACAGCACCCAGTTTGCAGTCATCTGCAAACTTGGTCAGCCACAGACCACTGGTTTTGGCGTGCACCTCAGAAAAGTATATCCCAAACAGTACAGGCCTCAAGACTGATCCTTGGGGTACACCGCTTGTTACAGGTCTACTACTAGAGGTGGCTTACTCTACATTGACTGAGTGTGTTCTATCAGCGAGCCAGTTAGCTGCCCATCTGGTAACGTATGGGTTGATGCCTACCTGCGAGAGTTTATGTACTGAGGTGTACTTTGTTTTTACACTACCCAGCAGCTCCCACACAGTGCCAGTCATGCCCCTGCTTGTGCATGTACTGACGTGTAGTTTGTTGTTACACTACCCAGCAGCTCTCACACAGTGACAGTCATGTCTTTGCTTGTGCATGTACTGAGGCTGTAGTTTGTTGCTACACTTAGTGAAAGTTGTAGCAAAAAGATATTACAATGATACATAATACCTTTTTGCTCCTGACAGAGTAGAAAGTTGAAGACTTTTTTAAGAGATTTTTTTTTTGAGTGAGAATGCAAGATTGGGGCTCTAACATGTGTTGCCAGTTAAAATAGCTACAGCTCTGCATGTCTGTCTTTGCTGTTGGACAGATCTGTTTTGAGCTCTCTGCCCTCACACAGCTAAACTGAAAAGGAATTAACAAAAGAAGAAGCCCCTCAGCCTAGACCAGAAATTGAAGTGCTCCCTGCCTACATAAGAGATGTCCACATTTAGATTGCTGCCTAGTCTGCGTAAAATAAGCATCCAATTATTACAAAGGACACCCCACCATGAATGCCCTGAATGGTTTGTTCCAACATGTTCTAAGAGCAACTTTCGCTATTCTGTTTACCAAGTGCAGCTACTAACTGCTGCAGTTTTAGTGTTTCTATTTGTGCCATGTTACCTTTACAGGTCATTCACAGGATAGATTTGAAGGTGGGATTCTGGGTTAAAACCTCAATCTGTAGTTGTAAGATGTAGCAACAACTAACTCTTTAGCAAACTGTTGCAGACTTCTACTTTACATTTGCAGAGATACAGCAAGAAAGCTGGAAGTTTGGGAACCTTTATTTCAATAACATTTTATGTCTGTATTGTAAAGTAAATGGAGAACTGGAAAAACACGCCAAACCTGGACCAGAAGCAACGTTTTGAGTTGCAGCTTTCTATACGAAACAATTGCTTCTGCCAAAGTCTTCTAATGCCAATGGTAAAAGCAAGTAAAAGCAAAAATCTTCCTTTAAAATTATATAGGAATGCCAAACCAAGTAGATCCACTAAAATCTTTTATTCACCAACACGAAAACGAAAAGAACACTCCAGTATAAACCAAGCGCTTTCGCCTGGACAATTCCAGGCTTTTTCAAGATTAAAATACGAATGTGGCCATACTGCTTAAATACACAAGTTAATAGGCCAAATTAGCAATTAAGATTTAATTGCAATCTGTTGTTAAAGTGCTATAGTGCTTTTTTTAAAGATCTCTTAAACTTGACAAGTGAAGTTATTTTACACAATTTATAAATCTTGCATACAACAAGTGTATTTTAATATTGCTTAGTACTACTTTCCTTGTGCTGCTGAATACTATTAAAATTCATACATTGCTCTTAGATAGGAATATAATAAAAAATATAATAAAAAATAATAACTAATGTGTTGAACAGTGGTTAAAAACCTAATTAATCATACAGTTAAAAACACATCTTTAAAAGTAGTTTCTTAGGTTGAAAACATGACTGTTGTTTTAAAGTGGGCAACTAGAATTCAGAACGGATACTTCATAGGTATTTCTATGTATATTAAATCATTGTTAATTTAACTTATTCATATATAAAAAATTATTTCATATGTAATAACAAAATACGCAAATAAATTAGTCAACAGTTCTCTTTCTTGTTTTAAAGAACTTTCATAGTATAATTGGTGTAAATGTTAGTTTAAATTTATGAAATGAACACAAAGCTGAATGCAAACAAACCACCTATAATTTGTTCCTTTTCATTCTCAATATACTATTAATACTAATATAATCATTCATTCCTGGATTCTTTGAAGCATCCAATTTTAATTGCCAGGTTAGCTCTCTGGTTTCTAGATAGCTTTCCCAGTCTTGTATTGTAAAGACTTTAGGGCACCTTAACTAGTTTGCTATGTTACAGTGAAGAGGGATGTTAACTCTTTTGGAACTGCCATACTACATTTGATATAATTACCTTATCAGCCCTCTACTTGAGCTAGTTTTAACAAACAATTTTCAGCCATAAAATGGACTACATGGTTCTAGGGCACAATGTGAGGTTGACTATTAATAATTAGGATGTTTTGGGGGCTACATGGTTCCAGGGCACAATGTGAGGATAACTATTAATAATTGGGATGTTTCGGGGGCTCATGGTTCTAGGGCATAATGTGAGGATGACTATTAATAATTAGGATGTTTTGGGGGCTACATGGTTTCTGGCCACAATCTGAAGATGACTATTAATAATTAGGATGTTTTGGGGGGTACATGGTTCCAGGGCACAATGTGAGGATAACTATTAATAATTGGGATGTTTCGGGGGCTCATGGTTCTAGGGCATAATGTGAGGATGACTATTAATAATTAGGATGTTTTGGGGGCTACATGGTTTCTGGCCACAATGTGAGGATGACTATTAATAATTAGGATGTTTCGGGGACTACATGGCTCCAGGCCACAATGTGAGGATAAATATTAATAATTAGGATGTTTCAGGGGGCTACATGATTCCAAGGCACAATGGGAGGATGACTATTAATAATTAGGATGTTTCAGGGGCTACATAGTTCCAGGGCACAATGTGAGGATGACTATTAATAATTAGGATGTTTCGGGGACTACATGGTTTCCGGGCACAATGTGAGGATGACTATTAATAATTAGGATGTTTCAGGGACTACATGGTTCCAGGCCACAATGTGAGGATGACTATTAAAGATTAGGATGTTTCAGGGGGCTACATGGTTCCAAGGCACAATGTGAGGATGACTATTAATAATTAGGATGTTTCGGGGGCTACATGGTTCCAGGGCACAATGTGAGGATGACTATTAATAATTAGGATGTTTCAGGGGCTACATGGTTTCAGGGCACATGGTGAGGATGCCTATTAATAATTAGGATGCTTCGGGAGCTACATGCTTCCAGGTCATAATGTGAGGATGACTATTAATAATTTGGATGTTTCAGGGGCTACATCGTTCCAGACTACAATGTGAGGATGACTATTAATAATTAGGATGTTTCGGGGCTACATGGTTCCAGGGCACAATGTGAGGATGACTATTAAAAATTAGGATGTTTCGGGGGCTCATTGTTCTAGGGCACAATGTGAGGATGAGTATTAATAATTAGGATGTTTCGGGGGCTACATGGTTCCAGGCCACAATGTGAGGATTACTATTAATAATTAGGATGTTTTGGGGGCAACATGGTTCCAGGGCACAATGTGAGGATGACTAATAATAATTAGGATTCTTCGGGGGGCTACATGGTTCCAGGCCACAATGTGAGGATGACTATTAATAATTAGGATGTTTCGGGGGCTACAAGGTTTCAGGGCATAATGTGATGATGACTATTAATAATGAGGATGTTTCAGGGGCTACATGGCTCCAGGGCACAATGTGAGGATGACTATAAATAATTAGGATGTTTCGGGGGCTCATGGTTCTAGGGCACAATGTGAGGATGACTATTAATAATTAGGATGTTTCAGGGGCAACATGGTTCCAGGGCACAATGTGAGGATGACTATTAATAATTAGGATGTTTCGGGGCTACATGGTTCCAGGGCACAATGTGAGGATAACTATTAATAATTAGGATGTTCCGGGGGCTACATGGTTCCAGGCCACAATGTGAGGATGACTATTAATAATTAGGATGTTTCGGGGGCTACATGGTTTCAGGGCATAATGTGAGAATGACTATAAATAATTAGGATGTTTCGGGGCTACATGATTCTTGGGCAGAATGTGAGGATGAATATTAATAATTAGGATGTTTCTGGGGCTACATGGTTTTATGACACAATGTGAGGATGACTATTAATAATTAGGACGTTTTGGGGGCTACATGGTTCCAGGGCACAATGTGAGGATGACTATTAATAAATAGGATATTTCAGGGGCTACATGGTTTCAGTGCACAATGTGTGGATAACTATTAATAATTAGGATGTTTCGGGGGCTACAATGGTTTCAGGGCATAATGTGAGGATGACTATTAATAATTAGGATGTTTCGGGGCTACATGGTTTCAGGGCATAATGTGAGGATGACTATTAATAATTAGGATGTTTTGGGGGCTACATGGTTTCAGGGCACAATATGAGGATGACTATTAATAATTAGGATGTTTTGGGGGCTACATGGTTTCAAGGCACAATGTGAGGATGACTGTTAATAATTAGGATGTTTCGGGGGCTGCAATGGTTTCAGGGCATAATGTGAGGATGACAATAATTAGGATGTTTCAGGGGCTACAGTGGTTTCAGGGCACAATGTGAGGATGACTATTAATAATTAGGATGTTTCGGGGGCTACAATGGTTTCAGGGCATAATGTGAGGATGACTATTAATAATTAGGATGTTTTGGGGGCTACATGGTTCCAGGGCACAATGTGAGGATGACTATTAACAATTAGGATGTTTCAGGGGCTACATGGTTTCAGGGCACAATGTGTGGATGACTAATAATAATTAGGATGTTTCGGGTCTACATGGTTTCAGGGCACAATGTGAGGATGACTATTAATAATTAGGATGTTTCGGGGCTACATGGTTTCAGGGCACAATGTGTGGATGACTATTAATAATTAGGATGTTTTGGGGGGCTACATGGTTTCAGGGCACAATGTGAGGATGACTATTAATAATTAGGATGTTTCGGGGGCTACAATGGTTTCAGGGAATAATGTGAGGATGTCTATTAATAATTAGGATGTTTCGGGGGCTACATGGTTTCAGGGCACAATGTGAGGATGACTATTAATAATTAGGATGTTTCGGGGGCTACAATGGTTTCAGGGCATAATGTGAGGATGACTAATAATAATTAGGATGTTTTGGGGGGCTACAATGGTTTCAGGGCATAATGTGAGGATGTCTATTAATAAATAGGATATTTCAGGGGCTACATGGTTTCAGGGCACAATGTGAGGATGACTATTAATAATTAGGATGTTTCAGGGGCTATATGGTTCCAGGGCACAATGTGAGGATGACTATTAATAATTAGGATGTTTCGGGGGCTACATGGTTTCAGGGCACAATGTGTGGATGACTATTAATAATTAGGATGTTTCGGGTCTACATGGTTTCAGGGCACAATGTGAGGATGACTATTAATAATTAGGATGTTTCGGGGGCTACATGGTTTCAGGGCACAATGTGTGGATGACTATTAATAATTAGGATGTTTCGGTCTACATGGTTTCAGGGCACAATGTGAGGATGACTATTAATAATTAGGATGTTTCGGGGGCTACATGGTTTCAGGGCACAATGTGTGGATGACTATTAATAATTAGGATGTTTTGGGGGGCTACATGGTTTCAGGGCACAATGTGAGGATGACTATTAATGATTAGGATGTTTCGGGGGCTACAATGGTTTCAGGGAATAATGTGAGGATGTCTATTAATAATTAGGATGTTTCGGGGGCTACATGGTTTCAGGGCACAATGTGAGGATGACTATTAATAATTAGGATGTTTTGGGGGGCTACATGGTTTCAGGGCACAATGTGAGGATGACTATTAATAATTAAGATGTTTCGGGGGTTACATGGCTCCAGGGCACAATGTGAGGATGACTATTAACAATTAGGATGTTTCGGGGGCTACAATGGTTTCAGGGCAGAATGTGAGGATGACTATTAATAATTAGGATGTTTCGGGGGCTACATGGCTCCAGGGCACAATGTGAGGATGACTATTAACAATTAGGATATTTCGGGGGCTACAATGGTTTCAGGGCATAATGTGAGGATGACTATTAATAATTAGGATGTTTTGGGGGCTACATGGTTTCAGGGCACAATGGGAGGATGACTATTAATAATTAGGATGTTTCGGGGGATACAATGGTTTCAGGGCATAATGTGAGGATGACTATTAATAATTAGGATGTTTCGGGGGCTACAATGGTTTCAGGGCATAATGTGAGGATGACTATTAATAATTAGGATGTTTCGGGGGGCTACATGGTTTCAGGGCACAATGTGAGGATGACTATTAATAATTAGGATGTTTTGGGGGCTACATGGTTTCAGGGCACAATGTGAGGATGACTATTAATAATTAGGATGTTTTGGGGGCTACATGGTTTCAGGGCACAATGTGAGGATGACTATTAATAATTAGGATGTTTCGGGGCTACATGGTTTCAGGGCATAATGTGAGGATGACTATTAATAATTAGGATGTTTCGGGGGCTACAATGGTTTCAGGGCATAATGTGAGGATGACTATTAATAATTAGGATGTTTCAGGGGCTACATGGTTTCAGGGCACAATGTGAGGATGACTATTAACAATTAGGATGTTTCGGGGCTACATGGTTTCAGGGCAGAATGTGAGGATGACTATTAATAATTAGGATGTTTCAGGGGCTACAATGGTTTCAGGGCATAATGTGAGGATGACTATTAATAATTAGGATGTTTCGGGGCTACATGGTTTCAGGGCACAATGTGTGGATGACTGTTAATAATTAGGATGTTTCGGGGCTACATGGTTTCAGGGCACAATGTGTGGATGACTGTTAATAATTAGGATGTTTCGGGGCTACATGGTTTCAGGGCAGAATGTGAGGATGACTATTAATAATTAGGATGTTTCAGGGGCTACATGGTTTCAGGGCATAATGTGAGGATGACTATTAATAATTAGGATGTTTCGGGGCTACATGGTTTCAGGGCACAATGTGAGGATGACTATTAATAATTAGGATGTTTCGGGGGCTACATGGCTCCAGGGCACAATGTGAGGGTGACTATTAATAAATAGGATGTTTCAGGGGCTTCATGGTTTCAGTGCACAATGTGTGTATGACTATTAATAATTAGGATGTTTTGGGGGCTACATGGTTTCAGGGCACAATGTGAGGATGACTATTAATAATTAGGATGTTTCGGGGCTACATGGTTTCAGGGCATAATGTGAGGATGACTATTAATAATTAGGATGTTTCGGGGGCTACATGGTTTCAGGGCATAATGTGAGGATGACTATTAATAATTAGGATGTTTTGGGGGCTACATGGTTTCTGGCCACAATCTGAAGATGACTATTAATAATTAGGATGTTTTGGGGGGTACATGGTTCCAGGGCACAATGTGAGGATAACTATTAATAATTGGGATGTTTCGGGGGCTCATGGTTCTAGGGCATAATGTGAGGATGACTATTAATAATTAGGATGTTTTGGGGGCTACATGGTTTCTGGCCACAATGTGAGGATGACTATTAATAATTAGGATGTTTCGGGGACTGCATGGCTCCAGGCCACAATGTGAGGATAAATATTAATAATTAGGATGTTTCAGGGGGCTACATGATTCCAAGGCACAATGGGAGGATGACTATTAATAATTAGGATGTTTCAGGGGCTACATAGTTCCAGGGCACAATGTGAGGATGACTATTAATAATTAGGATGTTTCGGGGACTACATGGTTTCCGGGCACTATGTGAGGATGACTATTAATAATTAGGATGTTTCAGGGACTACATGGTTCCAGGCCACAATGTGAGGATGACTATTAAAGATTAGGATGTTTCAGGGGGCTACATGGTTCCAAGGCACAATGTGAGGATGACTATTAATAATTAGGATGTTTCGGGGGCTACATGGTTCCAGGGCACAATGTGAGGATGACTATTAATAATTAGGATGTTTCAGGGGCTACATGGTTTCAGGGCACATGGTGAGGATGCCTATTAATAATTAGGATGCTTCGGGAGCTACATGCTTCCAGGTCATAATGTGAGGATGACAATTAATAATTTGGATGTTTCAGGGGCTACATCGTTCCAGACTACAATGTGAGGATGACTATTAATAATTAGGATGTTTGGGGCTACATGGTTCCAGGGCACAATGTGAGGATGACTATTAAAAATTAGGATGTTTCGGGGGCTCATTGTTCTAGGGCACAATGTGAGGATGAGTATTAATAATTAGGATGTTTCGGGGGCTACATGGTTCCAGGCCACAATGTGAGGATTACTATTAATAATTAGGATGTTTTGGGGGCAACATGGTTCCAGGGCACAATGTGAGGATGACTAATAATAATTAGGATTCTTCGGGGGGCTACATGGTTCCAGGCCACAATGTGAGGATGACTATTAATAATTAGGATGTTTCGGGGGCTACAAGGTTTCAGGGCATAATGTGATGATGACTATTAATAATGAGGATGTTTCAGGGGCTACATGGCTCCAGGGCACAATGTGAGGATGACTATAAATAATTAGGATGTTTCGGGGGCTCATGGTTCTAGGGCACAATGTGAGGATGACTATTAATAATTAGGATGTTTCAGGGGCAACATGGTTCCAGGGCACAATGTGAGGATGACTATTAATAATTAGGATGTTTCGGGGCTACATGGTTCCAGGGCACAATGTGAGGATAACTATTAATAATTAGGATGTTCCGGGGGCTACATGGTTCCAGGCCACAATGTGAGGATGACTATTAATAATTAGGATGTTTCGGGGGCTACATGGTTTCAGGGCATAATGTGAGAATGACTATAAATAATTAGGATGTTTCGGGGCTACATGATTCTTGGGCAGAATGTGAGGATGAATATTAATAATTAGGATGTTTCTGGGGCTACATGGTTTTATGACACAATGTGAGGATGACTATTAATAATTAAGACGTTTTGGGGGCTACATGGTTCCAGGGCACAATGTGAGGATGACTATTAATAAATAGGATATTTCAGGGGCTACATGGTTTCAGTGCACAATGTGTGGATAACTATTAATAATTAGGATGTTTCGGGGGCTACAATGGTTTCAGGGCATAATGTGAGGATGACTATTAATAATTAGGATGTTTCGGGGCTACATGGTTTCAGGGCATAATGTGAGGATGACTATTAATAATTAGGATGTTTTGGGGGCTACATGGTTTCAGGGCACAATATGAGGATGACTATTAATAATTAGGATGTTTTGGGGGCTACATGGTTTCAAGGCACAATGTGAGGATGACTGTTAATAATTAGGATGTTTCGGGGGCTGCAATGGTTTCAGGGCATAATGTGAGGATGACAATAATTAGGATGTTTCAGGGGCTACAGTGGTTTCAGGGCACAATGTGAGGATGACTATTAATAATTAGGATGTTTCGGGGGCTACAATGGTTTCAGGGCATAATGTGAGGATGACTATTAATAATTAGGATGTTTTGGGGGCTACATGGTTCCAGGGCACAATGTGAGGATGACTATTAACAATTAGGATGTTTCAGGGGCTACATGGTTTCAGGGCACAATGTGTGGATGACTAATAATAATTAGGATGTTTCGGGTCTACATGGTTTCAGGGCACAATGTGAGGATGACTATTAATAATTAGGATGTTTCGGGGCTACATGGTTTCAGGGCACAATGTGTGGATGACTATTAATAATTAGGATGTTTTGGGGGGCTACATGGTTTCAGGGCACAATGTGAGGATGACTATTAATAATTAGGATGTTTCGGGGGCTACAATGGTTTCAGGGAATAATGTGAGGATGTCTATTAATAATTAGGATGTTTCGGGGGCTACATGGTTTCAGGGCACAATGTGAGGATGACTATTAATAATTAGGATGTTTCGGGGGCTACAATGGTTTCAGGGCATAATGTGAGGATGACTAATAATAATTAGGATGTTTTGGGGGGCTACAATGGTTTCAGGGCATAATGTGAGGATGTCTATTAATAAATAGGATATTTCAGGGGCTACATGGTTTCAGGGCACAATGTGAGGATGACTATTAATAATTAGGATGTTTCAGGGCTATATGGTTCCAGGGCACAATGTGAGGATGACTATTAATAATTAGGATGTTTCGGGGGCTACATGGTTTCAGGGCACAATGTGTGGATGACTATTAATAATTAGGATGTTTCGGTCTACATGGTTTCAGGGCACAATGTGAGGATGACTATTAATAATTAGGATGTTTCGGGGGCTACATGGTTTCAGGGCACAATGTGTGGATGACTATTAATAATTAGGATGTTTCGGGTCTACATGGTTTCAGGGCACAATGTGAGGATGACTATTAATAATTAGGATGTTTCGGGGGCTACATGGTTTCAGGGCACAATGTGTGGATGACTATTAATAATTAGGATGTTTTGGGGGGCTACATGGTTTCAGGGCACAATGTGAGGATGACTATTAATGATTAGGATGTTTCGGGGGCTACAATGGTTTCAGGGAATAATGTGAGGATGTCTATTAATAATTAGGATGTTTCGGGGGCTACATGGTTTCAGGGCACAATGTGAGGATAACTATTAATAATTAGGATGTTTTGGGGGGCTACATGGTTTCAGGGCACAATGTGAGGATGACTATTAATAATTAAGATGTTTCGGGGGTTACATGGCTCCAGGGCACAATGTGAGGATGACTATTAACAATTAGGATGTTTCGGGGGCTACAATGGTTTCAGGGCAGAATGTGAGGATGACTATTAATAATTAGGATGTTTCGGGGGCTACATGGCTCCAGGGCACAATGTGAGGATGACTATTAACAATTAGGATGTTTCGGGGGCTACAATGGTTTCAGGGCATAATGTGAGGATGACTATTAATAATTAGGATGTTTTGGGGGCTACATGGTTTCAGGGCACAATGGGAGGATGACTATTAATAATTAGGATGTTTCGGGGGATACAATGGTTTCAGGGCATAATGTGAGGATGACTATTAATAATTAGGATGTTTCGGGGGCTACAATGGTTTCACGGCATAATGTGAGGATGACTATTAATAATTAGGATGTTTCGGGGGGCTACATGGTTTCAGGGCACAATGTGAGGATGACTATTAATAATTAGGATGTTTTGGGGGCTACATGGTTTCAGGGCACAATGTGAGGATGACTATTAATAATTAGGATGTTTTGGGGGCTACATGGTTTCAGGGCACAATGTGAGGATGACTATTAATAATTAGGATGTTTCGGGGCTACATGGTTTCAGGGCATAATGTGAGGATGACTATTAATAATTAGGATGTTTCGGGGGCTACAATGGTTTCAGGGCATAATGTGAGGATGACTATTAATAATTAGGATGTTTCAGGGGCTACATGGTTTCAGGGCACAATGTGAGGATGACTATTAACAATTAGGATGTTTCGGGGCTACATGGTTTCAGGGCAGAATGTGAGGATGACTATTAATAATTAGGATGTTTCAGGGGCTACAATGGTTTCAGGGCATAATGTGAGGATGACTATTAATAATTAGGATGTTTCGGGGCTACATGGTTTCAGGGCACAATGTGTGGATGACTGTTAATAATTAGGATGTTTCGGGGCTACATGGTTTCAGGGCACAATGTGTGGATGACTGTTAATAATTAGGATGTTTCGGGGCTACATGGTTTCAGGGCAGAATGTGAGGATGACTATTAATAATTAGGATGTTTCAGGGGCTACATGGTTTCAGGGCATAATGTGAGGATGACTATTAATAATTAGGATGTTTCGGGGCTACATGGTTTCAGGGCACAATGTGAGGATGACTATTAATAATTAGGATGTTTCGGGGGCTACATGGCTCCAGGGCACAATGTGAGGGTGACTATTAATAAATAGGATGTTTCAGGGGCTTCATGGTTTCAGTGCACAATGTGTGTATGACTATTAATAATTAGGATGTTTTGGGGGCTACATGGTTTCAGGGCACAATGTGAGGATGACTATTAATAATTAGGATGTTTCGGGGCTACATGGTTTCAGGGCATAATGTGAGGATGACTATTAATAATTAGGATGTTTCGGGGGCTACATGGTTTCAGGGCATAATGTGAGGATGACTATTAATAATTAGGATGTTTTGGGGGCTACATGGTTTCAGGGCACAATGTGTGGATAACTATTAATAATTAGGATGTTTCAGGGGCTACATGGTTTCAGGGCACAATGTGAGGATGACTATTAATAATTAGGATGTTTTGGGGGCTACATGGTTCCAAGGCACAATGTGTGGATGACTATTAATAATTAGGATGTTTCAGGGGCTACATGGTTTCAGGGCACAATGTGAGGATGACTATTAATAATTAGGATGTTTCGGGGGCTACATGGTTTCAGGGCATAATGTGAGGATGACTATTAATAATTAGGATGTTTCAGGGGCTACATGGTTCCAAGGCACAATGTGAGGATGACTATTAATAATTAGGATGTTTCGGGGGCTACATGGTTTCAGGGCACAATGTGAGGATGACTATTAATAATTAGGATGTTTCAGGGGCTACATGGTTCCAAGGCACAATGTGAGGATGACTATTAATAATTAGGATGTTTTGGGGGCTACATGGTTTCAGGGCATAATGTGAGGATGACTATTAATAATTAGGATGTTTCAGGGGCTACATGGTTTCAGGGCACAATGTGAGGATGACTATTAATAATTAGGATGTTTCGGGGGCTACATGGTTTCAGGGCATAATGTGAGGATGACTATTAATAATTAGGATGTTTCAGGGGCTACATGGTTTCAGGGCACAATGTGAGGATGACTATTAATAATTAGGATGTTTCAGGGGCTACATGGTTTCAGGGCATAATGTGAGGATGACTATTAATAATTAGGATGTTTCAGGGGCTACATGGTTCCAAGGCACAATGTGAGGATGACTATTAATAATTAGGATGTTTCAGGGGCTACATGGTTTCAGGGCACAATGTGAGGATGACTATTAATAATTAGGATGTTTCAGGGGCTACATGGTTCCAAGGCACAATGTGAGGATGACTATTAATAATTAGGATGTTTTGGGGGCTACATGGTTTCAGGGCATAATGTGAGGATGACTATTAATAATTAGGATGTTTCGGGGGCTACATGGTTTCAGGGCATAATGTGAGGATGACTATTAATAATTAGGATGTTTCAGGGGCTACATGGTTTCAGGGCACAATGTGAGGATGACTATTAACAATTAGGATGTTTCGGGGCTACATGGTTTCAGGGCAGAATGTGAGGATGACTATTAATAATTAGGATGTTTCAGGGGCTACAATGGTTTCAGGGCATAATGTGAGGATGACTATTAATAATTAGGATGTTTTGGGGGCTACATAATTCCCGGGCACAATGTGAGGATGACTATTAATAATTATGATGTTTCGGGGCTACATGGTTTCAGGGCACAATGTGTGGATGACTGTTAATAATTAGAATGTTTTGGGGGGCTACATGGTTTCAGGGCACAATGTGAGGATGACTATTAATAATTAGGATGTTTCGGGGCTACATGGTTTCAGGGCATAATGTGAGGATGACTATTAATAATTAGGATGTTTCGGGGGCTACATGGTTTCAGGGCATAATGTGAGGATGACTATTAATAATTAGGATGTTTTGGGGGCTACATGGTTCCAAGGCACAATGTGAGGATGACTATTAATAATTAGGATGTTTCAGGGGCTACATGGTTTCAGGGCACAATGTGTGGATGACTATTAATAATTAGGATGTTTTGGGGGCTACATAATTCCCGGGCACAATGTGAGGATGACTATTAATAATTAGGATGTTTCGGGGCTACATGGTTTCAGGGCACAATGTGTGGATGACTGTTAATAATTAGGATGTTTTGGGGGGCTACATGGTTTCAGGGCACAATGTGAGGATGACTATTAATAATTAGGATGTTTCGGGGCTACATGGTTTCAGGGCATAATGTGAGGATGACTATTAATAATTAGGATGTTTTGGGGGCTACATGGTTTCAGGGCATAATGTGAGGATGACTATTAATAATTAGGATGTTTCGGGGCTACATGGTTTCAGGGCAGAATGTGAGGATGACTATTAATAATTAGGATGTTTCTGGGGCTACATGGTTTCAGGGCATAATGTGAGGATGACTATTAATAATTAGGATGTTTTGGGGGCTACAATGATTTCAGGGCATAATGTGAGGATGACTATTAATAATTAGGATGTTTCGGGGCTACATGGTTTCAGGGCATAATGTGAGGATGACTATTAATAATTAGGATGTTTTGGGGGCTACATGGTTTCAGGGCACAATGGGAGGATGACTATTAATAATTAGGATGTTTCGGGGCTACATGGTTTCAGGGCATAATGTGAGGATGACTATTAATAATTGGGATGTTTTGGGGGCTACATGGTTTCAGGGCACAATGTGAGGATGACTATTAATAATTAGGATGTTTCGGGGCTACATGGTTTCAGGGCACAATGTGAGGATGACTATTAATAATTAGGATGTTTTGGGGGCTAGATGGTTCTGGGCACAATGTGAGGATGACTATTAAAGATTAGGATGTTTCGGGAAAGAAGGAGGAAACTAGAATAAAGCCATTTAAAGAAGGGCAAAAAATGAAACTCCACATACATAAGCAGATTGATATGCAAACCCGAAGTCTTGAGTTGAGAAACAATAAAATTATTCATGGTACCACACAGTCATTTGCTATGCTTTGCATGCCTCAATAAAAAGGGAAATGATATGCACAGATCTCATTCCCTGTACCTGCAATACACTACATCAGATAACTATCTAGATTTCTACTCTGTGAGCTAAGCTTGTTGCTTGTTAAGTTAATAATATCACTTCATTGCTATTGCTATGTCCTGCAGACCTGTTCTCATATACTTGAGCCGTATCACTTCATTGCTATTGCTATGTCCTGCACACCTGTTCTCTTATACCTGAGCCATATCACTTCATTGCTATTGCTATGTCCTGCACACCTGTTCTCATATACCTGAGCTGTATCACTTCATTGCTATTGTTATGTCCTGCACACCTGTTCTCATATACCTGAGCCGTATCTAGCATCTTCTTTTTAAAGGATATAGATGAATTGATAAAAGCAGAAAATACATTTAAAGTCCAGCATGGTCTGGGCTTTCATCACCTGCAGGAGAAAACTGACTTCATCCCTTTCTTAAATTCACAGCTAGTGTAGAGAAACTGTGAAAACTGACAGCAAATACAGAGGAAAACAGCTCTGCAAATGTCTTTGTTAATGTTTAATCAGGGAAAAACATATAGTCTCTAAACAGAACAGCATTCATCATGTGAAAGGAGCAAACATCACTGCAGACAAAAAGAGAGCGAGTGAAAAAGAGCCTTTTCACCTTGAGGGTTTTCTCAGGTGACAGAAAACATAATAAAGGCATTATTTATTGGATTTTGGAGAGGGGAGAAAGATGCTAAAGCTCATTGGGGAGATAGAAGGAATAAAACTCATAATTCTGTCACTTTGCAAACCATTACTTCATCTTGACAGCTACACATGTCTATTCTTAATAACTAGATCCTCCCTGGAGGTTAAGGAAAGATGGGGGGGGGGTGGATGTGACAGAATATGACAAAGTGGAATCATTTGCAAGTACAGGAGAAAGCTGAAACAGCTGTAGCAGAGGTGGACAAGACAAAATTTAGAATGTATTTTTCCTCACAGTCATGCTCACTGATTATAAAAGTTAGGGGAAATAGCCGTAGTAAGAAACAGCTTAGGTTTTATTGCATGAGATCTGTTAGCCAGTTGGGTAAGTGCAGAAAACTGGTTTTCCAGCCTGTGATAGAATTTTAATACTGGTATATGGTGAGAAACTAAAGAGACTAGGGATGTAAATCTCCTGCGAAGTACTAAGTTTTCAGAAGGACACACTAAACCCTTCCAAAATACAAACTGCCTTGTAATCACAACTTTAAATCTATATGCACACGTTTTTCTTCCTTGTATACTTTATCTTGAGTTATTCAGTGAAGGAGGTCTTAGGCTGCAGCTTGTGAGAATTGAACCCCAGCTTCACAGTGTGAGTACGATGAAATGGTGTATCTCAATGCAGTGCAGCCATTGTACGCTCGATGTTACTGTACAGCTCTTTTGAGAACTGCATGCAAAATCCTGCATACAGAATACTTGATGGGTAATAAAATACCAGTCTTCTCAGTATTTACTATCTCAAAGGACATATACTGCTGTTACCATGTCATTATAACTCTACCCATTTCATTTATTTTCAGGTTTCTGCTTTATACGATTCTGGGTGTCAAGGAAGCTGGGAAATATCTTGGCAATGAACAAGTACATTGCAAAATACATAAAACACATATACACACAAAGATACATGCATGTGTGCATACAAACACATACACACAATGGTAGGTGCACACACATAGATAGCAGACACTCACACACACATACACATTTACACACACACAGGCAGATGCACACACATAGATAGCAGACACACACACACACACACACACATTTACACACACAGGCAGATGCACACACATAGATAGCAGACACACACACACATTTACACACACACAGGCAGATGCACACACATAGCAGACACACACAGACACACACACACACACACACACACACACACAACACACACGCAGATGCACACACATAGATAGCAGACACACACGCACACATTTACACACACAGGCAGATGCACACAGCAGACACACACACACACATTTACACACACAGGCAGATGCGCACACATAGATAGCAGACACACACACACACATTTACACACATACACAGAGGCAGATGCACACACATAGCAGACACACAAAGACAAACACACACACACACACACACACACACACACACACACACACACACACACACACACACACACACACACCTGCAGTCAAAGTGTATGATTACCAATTCATCAATTGACATCCTTTTCGGATGAAAGCAGAGACCCCGGTGAAACCCTTGGTGACATAAGAAGGAAGTGAAGAGTCTGTACAGGAGATCTTCAGAGAGGAAACGCTCAGTGATTCAACAAGGCTAACCCTGTGGCACCATGCTCCTCCACCTTTATTTAAATTTCATAATCACTAGAAGACGTGGACCTCACAAATTATTTATCATATTAATCTACCAAGATAATGTCTTTACACAAATTCAGTATTCGCCAGACTTCATACATAAGTTAAATGGTAATGAATAAAAAATTCGATTTTAACATTATGAAGGAATTGCAAAGTGTTGGAGAGTGAAAATGGGTAATGTGCCTTTAAATGTGTGCTGCAACGTGGTATGAGCAAACAAC